>NW_028141241.1:0-142118 GCF_030444845.1 Prenolepis imparis
AGCAGTGGTATCAACGCAGAGTACTAAATACAAGAGTATATTATTGGCGACGAACGCGCATAAACGCAATTATGACACACAAGGCCAATTACGAAGCAACAGGGGATACAAGTACAAACATATAATCGCACCATTGATATCGATTGAAAAGAAAAAATCTGGAAAGGGAGTATTCATGCCTCACGCGATGGCGCTAACCGACAATAAGATCGATTACATACACTGGGATGACCCCAACGAGCTAGTGGATCGGGTGCGATTGCTGGACGCTTCGCGCCGAGCTGGCCACAACGCTCACGACAATGAGATCCTGTCGATCATCGAGGAACTTCGCGAAGCAGGCATTATTATAAATTGAATGGTGTCTCGACAAATCTAATCAGTCGATCAGCGTCACTCATCGGTGGAAAAAAAAATGCCTATCAACAAATTTGGATTATTCGAACCAAGAAATGATGCAACCGGCACAAGCGGTTCTTGGGATAGATTGGTGAAAAGTTATGTGCACGAAAACGCTCTGTGTCGCGTCGTTACGGACTATGACGCAAGGTCGAGGAAGATTCGTCGTGTAGCGCAACCTGAGGCTGACACCGATGCCGTCAACAAACTGTATGTGGAATCCTGCGTTAAAAGATTGATAAATCAACAGAAAGAATCAGATGAGAAGCTGACTTCGTTCGAGAAGGATGTGCGGGCAATACAGATTGTGATAAACGAACTTCAACGCGCGGCTAACGCTAACTCAGAAACGGCTATCAACCTGAATGAGCAGCAGTGAACGGGTTAGGAGCGGCTATCGAACGGTTATCGAACATCTACGAAGGGTTATCGAACGGCTACGAACAATTATCGAACAGCTACGAAGGATTATCGAACTACTATCTAACTACAATGAGTGGTAGTGAACGGCCTAGCAACAACTGCGAACGAGGCTATGAACGGCCTAGCAACAGCGAACGAGGCTACCAACAACTCAAGCAGGGCTGCGAACGAGGCTACGAACAAGTCTTTAAAGGCTACATGCAAGGCTACAAACAACTCAAGCAGGACTGCGAACGGGTCAGTAACGGCTGCGAACGGGTCAGGAAAGGCTACGAACGGGTTAGAAACGACTGTGAACAAGGCAGCGAACGAATCAAGAACGATTTTCGAATGGGTCAAGAACGGAAGTAAACAACACAAGAACGGCTCAAGAACGGCTCAAGAACGGGTCAGGAACGGCTCAAGAACGGGTCAGGAACGGCTCAAGAACGGATCAGGAACGGGTCAGGAACGGCTACGAACGGGTCAGGAACGGCTACGAACGGGTAAGGAACGGCTCAAGAACGGGTAAGGAACGGCTCAAGAACGGGTTAGGAACGGCTACGAACGGGTCAGGAACGGCTACGAACGGGTCAGGAACGGCTACGAACGGATCAGGAACGGCTCAAGAACGGGTCAGGAACGGGTCAGGAACGGCTACGAACGGGTCAGGAACGGCTACGAACGGGTCAGGAACGGCTACGAACGGGTCAGGAACGGCTCAAGAACGGGTTAGGAACGGCTACGAACGGCTCAAGAACGGGTCAGAAACGGCTACGAACGGCTCAAGAACGGGTCAGGAACGGCTCAAGAACGGGTTAGGAACGGCTACGAACGGCTATTGAAGAACGACAAACGAAAATGAATCATAAAATGAGCGACAAACGGCGATCGAGAAAAACCGACGAAGCGATGAAACAACATAGTTTGGAGAAACGGCAGTTGGTGAACGAACTGCACGCGCCGGCAAGGAAAAATTTTCCCCGAAGACACGTCATAGTGCGGGGATACGATGACCTGTGGCAAGCTGACATCGTCGAGATGCGTCCGTACTCTCGTTTCAACAGAGGTTACCACTACATACTCACCGTCATCGATGTGTTGAGCAAGTACGCGTGGGCCATACCACTCAAGAGTAAAGGTGGAAGCGAGACGGCTGACGCTATCGCCGAGATAATTCGAGATAGCAAGAGATGCCCGAGAAACATGCAAACCGATATGGGGAAAGAATTTTATAACGCCGATGTGCAACGGCTTATACGGAAACATAACATCAATCACTATTCTACATATTCGGTATTGAAGGCATCGGTTGTGGAGCGATTCAATCGCACGCTGAAGAACGACATGTGGAAGATGTTTACGCTGAACGGAACTTACAAGTGGGGCGACGCGTTGGCGGAACTCATATCGGATTACAACGCGCGCAAGCATCGAACGATCGGCATGCGACCCGTCGACGTCACCCCCGCGATCGCTGATAAACTTTTAAAAACGGTATATAGTAACATAAAGATTGCCGCTCCGGCGAAATTCAAAGTAGGTGACCCGGTACGCGTTAGCAAGTACAAGAAACTTTTCGAGAAGGGTTACACACCAAATTGGACAACCGAAGTGTTTAAAATTGTTAAAGTGCAGCGTACTAATCCCGTAACCTATCTACTCGAGGACTATCGCAAAACATCTGTCGCTCGAGCGTTTTACGAGCACGAGTTGCATAGCGCGAATTATCCGTACGTATATCTCGTAGAGAAAGTACTGCGCAGGAGGGGTGACGAGGTTTACGTAAAATGGCTGGAATTTGACAATTCGCACAACTCTTGGATACATAAGGACAATGCAATTTAATTCATACAAATTGTATTTATTAATTACTCAAAAATTAAAAAATATATAATGTGTACAACAAATAAAAGTATTTGAAATATTACAATACATATACATGAAATATGTGAAATGCAAAATCTTTATTAATACATCCTTTCCGTTCCAATATATGAAATACATACACATATGTTACATAACATATCGCACATACATTATATTACATTATATTTTATAAGGGTATCTGATAATGTCCCCATGGTAATGTGTCGGTCGAATCAGGTATGATATACCGCTTATCGTCGTACGGACTTAGAGCAATTTTTGTCTCGCAGATGGTGTATACTTCATGCAATTTCGACCTAATACATGACTGACTACGTGTCATTTCAATCTCGTCGTTCAGGCACCGCGTATAATCATCGAATGTTATCGTTCTCGCGACAACGTTACTTTTGACACCTTTAACCTTTTTTGTATCTTTCTTACCATCTACTCGCAAAGCGTACATTTTTGCTCTAAGTCCTACAAATTCAGTCATTATCGCGCCATTATTTTCATCCTTCATTAGACCTGGCACCTTTTTATTCACAAGCGGTATACTGTACGCGTTGTCAATTGGATAATCGCTCGTATCGAATCTAGCGATATCGCGTTTCATATTTTCATACACGTCTTCGCATTTAATATGATATATTAAACTATCTGTATCGGTGTACATTACCCGACATCTGTCACGATAGAGCGGTGACATGTACTCGTGATGAAATTCGTACAGACACACTTTCGATATGTCGAGTATACACATACCAACATAGATTGGTTTGTTAAATTTTACTTCTAGTTTACGTAATTCTACGGCAATTAAATTTTCTGAAAAGACGCTCCTGCTATGGAAATTTGGTTTCGCTATCATCGCCTCTGCTCCGTATCGTCCGTCCCACTTTGTCAATAATTTTACATCTACATGATTACGCACATTTTCCATCGTTTTGCCAAATACCGCGTTGTTCATCAATTTGTACAAATTTTTCTCAAAATCATTTTTCGCTTGTGTTCTAAATTTTGTATTTAGTTCAATGTAATCGCGGAGCCATGCGGATTGAGTGAATTGTAATACGCGATGTATTTTTGTAACGCGAAGGCCGTGACGCGTGCACTGCTGCAGATTGCGGTAGTGTATGACGTAACGCTTCTTATCATATAGCGTTGCGAGAAGCTTATTCCCGCTTGCCGGGCGGTTTGTCACGTGTCGGCAAAACGGTAGGTCAGTGTGCGTGTCGTGAAGATGTTGTGGATACTCTAAATCTACTTCGAGGATATAGCCTGTAGGTGAATCGAGCGCTATTGACGAGATGTCAAAGTTAGATATATCGTCGACCCATCGAAAATCGGCATAAGGCAGTGGTTGACACATTGCCCATCCATACAAATTATTTACATCTAAATACATTAAATATGATGATGGTTTCGACGGATCATACGATTGCATGTACTTGTTATTAGCATGCGCGTATCTTCCTGAACATTGACTTAGACCGCGGCGTATACCCCGTTCAATAAACATAATCATATCGATATCGGTAAGCAGTTCGAAATTTACGCATGTATGTTTTAACATGGCGTCCCATGTATACCCAGGAAGAGTATAATAATACGTAGGGTCGAGTCCGTAACTCGCGATGCAAGTGTCGCGAAAGTTTTCAAATATATCTGCCAACAACAAGACATCAGTTTTTAAGTACAGATCGCTGTATTCACCCAAGGTTTGAATGGAGAACTGCTGCCACACGTTGACGGCGTGTGCGTAGTCGCTCTCGGATACAGTGTCGGTTAAAGAACTGTAAAACGATTCGCGTGGTGGTAAACGCGTGTCTTGCAGCTTGTCCACGCAGTCAATGTACTCGTACGGAAAGACACCTTTTCGCGTTAATAATTCAAAATTGTTAGCGGATAATGCGGAAAAATTGGAACGCAAAATTTTTAACTTATCCTTATTCAAAAAAGATGCCAATTTGTCAAGACTAGCATTGAGAAATTTGTATGAATCGATGAATCGTAATTTCATGCAAGCTTTCCGATCTTTATCGTCGTCGGTACTATTGACAGTCTTCGTAAATGAAATGTATTTTTCTTTTGTTATTGGAAGCACATCTACGCGTCCTTCATACGCGGTAGCTATTTCTTTAAAATGTGCGTCATAGCCGGATAGATTATGGAAAACTACAGGAATGACATAAGAGTCTTTGTAGTTTAGATTACAGTTTGAGTGCGCGGGACCCCTGTATCGCCCGGTCAGATGACAATGATCGCGTACGCGTATATCATCCGGCGCAAACGGTTTTTCGCAAATGTGGCATTGCGTGACGCTATGAAATTTTTCCCATTCATCTTGCGTTAATTTTGTCATGTGGACATTATCAGACAAAATACCCTTTACGCGATGCGCTAAATTTTTAAGTTCTTCGGCGAACCATGAAACGCAATCGATACTACGGCGAGAATTATACGCGGATAACGAGTTGTCGTACGAACATTGCACGTAATATCCAACGCTAAATACCTCGTGATGTTGGGAGTATGACGCATGTTCCGGCGTCTTCTTCAGCACACACTCCAAGTCGGCGTACACCACGAAGGGAAATCGCTCCTTTCTGTTGTAGTTGTCGAAGTCGAGCCACTTGTCTTTATCGCTTGATAATCGGATAGCGCAGTCGTTCATTTCTCGACAGTCCGCAATGTGAGCCTCCAATTTTTCGCTCAAATTAAAGAAGTGCAAGCATCTGTGAAAAAAAAATTACAATTTTATTTACAATTTTATTTAAAATTATTATATAGTTTGCAATAAATATACATACCGATCGCAGATATATTTTTGACCATTGTGTTTGCTCAGTTGCGTGCTGACAAGCCGAGATAGATTTTTTATATACGCGAAATGCCCAACGCTGTCGTCCTCCTCCACATACAGCATATTTACATGTTTTTCTCTCTTCCGATCGGTGAGCTGTATCGGAAGAATAGATAATTCCTTCTTCCTCTCAATGCCGTAGACGTTGATTGAGATGTTATTTGCCAGTTCAAACTTTTTAATTTGGTTTAACGTCATCGGAAACTCAATGTCCTGAAGATTTAACACTGTCGTGTAATGGGGATATGAAAATTCTCGTTCCACATGTCTTTCTGCGGGGTACAGAGCGGCCACCACTGACCATGCGAAACATGCATTTTCCGTTGATCGCACGTTCACCACTGCTCTCTTCGTCATAATTTCTCGCGGTAAGTTTAGATAACACCCTGCGCGCATAGGATTGCATTTGTTGACGTTGACCGTAAGATCAAGGATTCGTGACAATGCCCATCCGCTATCACGTTCCTGAAACTCTTCGAGAGACGCCAATGTGGATTCGATGACATGCCGCTCATACCACTCGTGTAAATCGGACGTGCGAAAGAGTTCATAATTTCGCGTGTTAATGCTTTTGTTGGAGCGCTTATCACCTGTCACAAACTCACGGTATTTACTTTTGCATAGTTGTGTATTTTTATAACATCTTGCACTTGCTCGAGTACTACACTACTAGCGTCTTCCAAAAATTGTCGCGGTTCGATATAGTCTGCGTTAATCACCGCACCTGTCAGTATCCGATTTTCGAACGCGGTATCGATCTCTCGCCAAACGAGTCTTCCCGTGTTATTATCGCCACTGTAATTACCGCCACTGTAATTACCACCACTGGGTATAAACTGTCTCTGCAATCGAGTCTTTGCACCCTCGAGTCGCGCGATTCTAGCAACCAAAGATTGTCTACATCCAATGGAGAGTCGCGGACGCTTGACACGACTGCGTTCTTCGAGCAGTTTGATAAAGTTCTCGCAGCGCAGCGCCCATTCAAAATATTCGCCCAAGGTGGTGATTTGATGGGACCGCTCCAACAGGTCGCGTTCGTTCTGTTCGATGTTTTCCATTATTTCTTTTATTCACTATTATACCACTAACACTTCTAATACAAGAAAGTAACCACTAAACTTTTTTCACCGCTGCATCTATGCGCTTTCAAATCGTACTATGGTTTGACACGCTCTCATCCTCCTTATATATATATTTCACCTAATTCTATCTTCTTTTCTAACATTTGGCGTATCTCAAAAGATAGTTTCCCGAGATATCGGTTTTATGGATAGAGGAGTAAGGACACAAGCTGCCGAACGTTGGCGCCGATACGTTGCATTCTTCCTTAAAAAATATTAAGAAAAATGTTTTGCTCTCGTTTTTATGGGAGATTTTCCGCGAGGGTACAAGCTGCCGAACGTCAACGCAAATAGGTAGAGGCCTATTAAATCAAGTTTGACATGTTCGTCGCAGCGTCGGCTTAAAATCTTCATTCCTTTCCTAATGATAAAATGTCTATAAAATGAAAAACATAGTTTTAATGGATTCTAGAACGCTCCGTTGACGAGCAGCCGGACATCGGCGCTTCTGTAATAAAATTATATTAACGAGGGTACAAAATTGTTAATCATCGGCGCTTGTTCTATACCTTTTTGGGGAAAATGTCTAAGAACTCTCATAAAAAAGTCGTAAAGATACCATCTACAAATATTGCACTCAGAAAACTCCCCCTCTTTTGTCGAAACATCCCCCTCCACCCGCGTGACGTCAGCCCCCGCGCCTACGAGATACCCCCACCCCGCGTGACGTCATACCCCTCGTCTCGGAGAACCCCCCGCGCCCCGCACCCCCCTCAGAGGACCTGGGTTAGAACTCTCATAGTATTCCTACTTTTATATTTTCGCGACACGTGTCTCATCGATACTGCTCCACGTATGACTACCGAAAATCTGGGGGTAGCCCAAAAATATGTATACAAGATGATTCGAAACAACCGTTTGTCCTTAAAATGTCGTATTCCTGAATGAATTCTGAGACGATTTTTCCTTTGCCAAAATTTTCTCCGAAGCTTAGTTTTCAAATTATAAAAGGAAAAATTTAGCGATTTACGGCACGGGTACGGCCGGTAGGCAGGAGCGGCGCAACTCATCCGACGCGGGCGATTACGCGAAGCGCTCGTTGCGATCAGCTGTTATCTACACGCGATGTGTGTGTGTGTGTGTGTGTGTGTGTGTGTGTGTGTGTGTGTGTGTACATACACCCTCTTTCTCTCTATCTCTCTCTCTCTCTCTCTCTCTTACTTATTCTTACCTTATAGAGATGTCTTCTGATGAATAATTGTACGACTGGAATGGATCACAACATTGACGTTGACACAGACGTTGACACACCGTGACACACCGAATAATAAACAATTCTTTTTTTATAAATTGTATTATCGACACTTTGATGAATACACTCACGCAATCAGAGAGAATTTTCATATAAACACCTGATGTACACCATATGTACACACATATATAGTTTTTATATATAAATATTTCTTAATTCTAGAATTGAGCATTTGCATGAAGATACATTAATGGATCTGCCCTTTAATATTTTTGGATACATCATGCCAAAAGTGGCAATAATAACTACTCCAAATGCAGACTTCAATGTACTATTTCCGAATTTCGCAGGCATCAGACATCCAGATCATAAATTTGAATGGACAAGGGAACAATTTCAAGACTGGTGAGTAAAGCTTCTTCGAGTTTTGTTAAGCTTGGAACTGTAGAAAATTTCTTTTACGCTTATTATTATTTTGTTAACAGGGCACAAAACATTGTGGTGAGATATCCATCGTATAGCGTAATGTTTCATGGAATTTGTGAGGGACCTGAGGGCACTGAAGAATTAGGTACATGCACACAAATGGCAGTATTTCACCGACTTTCATCGATAAAAGAAAGCAGTAAAATAATAGGAGTAGATGAATTATTTAAACTAGTGGATAAATTTGATTATCTTATATTCGTTGACAATCGCTCAGACAATGAGATATTACTGCATGAAGCGATAAGATATATCTTCTCATCTTATTATGGTTAAGAAGATGGTCAAGAAGATGAAGGAGTAATTTTAAATAATATATTATCTTACTTACATGAAAGAAATTTCACTGTTTCAATAGAAGTACTGAGAAAAGTCCTAAAAGACGCAAATTGGGTTATCAAAGATCAAGAAGATGGACCAATAGTATTAGTTAAATCTATTTCTGATTCTGAGGATGAGGACTTTGATGTGGATAATCTTGTTTCTATAGATGAAGAAAATAGAATACCACAATCCACTAATGCAGATGAACAAGATTTACGTGAAAATTCGTATACTGAAAATTGGAATGAACAACCTAGCATCATCATACCTGAAAATTGCTCTATTATCCAAGAAAATATTTATTTATTCGATGGAGAAAATTTATTAGAATATGAATCATCTGAAAAACCGCATGTAATTGACGACGATGATGTTATTAGACATTCAAAGATTAGTGATATTACAGAATCTTTAATATATCTTGAACAAGAAGCTCTCAAGAAGATTTCAAGTGCTCTGACTTCTTTCTCTTCAAATGAGACGGAAGTGGATAGCAAAGTAGAAAGGCTCAATGCTGATACGCCATCAGGTTTCGACACATCTTTGGCAAAATCCAACAGTAGTTTAGCATTAAATTATTCGTCCGGCGACAATACAGTAATAGAATCAACTCTATCACAGACTAAAGATATAAATTTAGTAGCTGCAGAATTACAAGTACAAAAACCTACTAATTTCGAACCGTACATGTCTGTTTCACGTTCATCAACGTCGCCACCACTTCTCTTGAATTCCGAGTTAAATAATTCTTTGGATAATAGCGCAAGTTTTCAAAACGAATGGTGCGACAGATTTCATCCTTTTTCATTGAACGACTTACTTTTCGTCAATCTGAAATAACAAATGAGCCTATGAATGTAGAAGAATCTACCACAGAGAACATACTTTCCTTACCATTCAAACAAAGTTTTCCAGAAGAAGATTGTGTACAAATAAGTGAAATAAATTCTGCAATATCAATTTCAAATTATTCTAAAATAAACAATAGTTGTAAAATTGAACAAGTGACTTCAGTTAAGAATCAAATTTACGAAAATAATGATACAGCAGATATAGTACCATTAAACGTTTTTGATAGTAGTCCTAATAATCAACCAAAATTTACGAGTTCACCCAAAGTTTCTACAAAAACATCCACTAATAACATTGAACGAAGCGATTCCAGATTAAAAGAATCATCTGCAGTGAATAGGAATTTATCATGTATAATAGAAGCAGCTAAGGAAAATGTGTCGGATACTGATAGTAGTTCATCAAAAGATATTAGTCAGAAATCTAATAGCACTACTACTACAGAAATATTTCAATTGTGCGTGGATCCTTTAAGCGATAATATTATCAATACTTCAAAATGTAATGTAGACTTACATCTCGTTAGCAATAATACACAGCAACATTTGTGTTTAGAGAACGAAGAATTTAGCAAGATTGTAGAATCAACAAGTGATCCTGAAAAATGTGTAGAGAAAAGCGATATAATCAATCGTGAGTCTGATATTACAGATGATGTACAAAATGTAGATGCACACCACAGCTCGTCATCGGACAAGAATATTAATGACAAAGAGGAAGATGTGTGTTGTACATTAATCATAACAGATGATAATGATACGACAATGAAAGCGCACCAAGAAGACGTGATTAATGATTTCGCACAGTCGAATGTAAGGAAAAAGAGCTTAACTCCGCCTAAAGAATTATCGAGTTTCAAATCGCAGAACAATAGCGAATGCTCTTCTACTGAATGTGCCAAAAAACCTAGTGTTTTAGAAAATGATAGACTTATACCTAATAATAGTAATAGTAGTAGTAATAAAGATACAACTAATGTTCAATTTGTATCAGTATTGAAAAAAGGTGACGAGATTGTTGGTATTCTTATCAACTGCCCACCTTCATTGACTCGTGCCAATCACTACATGGATCCGTATCGATCCATTTGTTACTCCCCATATTAATTTATTTAATTTTATGTGGACGTCACAAATGTGACGAATACATCGAATCACTGGAAGAACAAAGTCGAATAAAACGACTACGATTACCGATCGGAGTTCGACAATCGCTTGTCTCCCAAATCGCGCGTCTCGAAGGGTTGAAGAATTCGGTACGCAGACGAAGGGTTGAAGAATTTTGTACATGCAGGTGCCGGAAGCAGTTCGCGAGACATCGGACTCATATGGCGAGAGATTGATACGGCGTTCGAGAGCCGCATCTTGACTGGTGCGGTGATAAACAGCAATCACATTGAACCTCGTCAATTTCTAGAGGAGGCCAAAGACATTGTGATCAGACACGTGCAAAAAGTGTTGCAAAAACACACTAGTGTGAAAGTGAACACTATATTTAATGGCGAGTTCATGTCGGGCGATAAGCGTGCTAATAAAAGTATCAATACGAAAAACTTTGAAATCTTTCGCACCTCCGATTTACATGATTGGTACAAACGCCGCGTTATCGACCCCACACTAGCATCGCTAGAAGAGTTTCAAGAACGCGATAGTGGTTGGGCATTGTCGCGAATAATCAATTTAATTGTAAATATAAACAAGTATAATCCAATGCATGCGGGATGCCACATTAAATTACCGCGAGAAATAATGAACAAAAGAGCAGTGGTTAATGTGCAATCAAAAGACAATGCATGTTTTGCATGGGCGGTGGTCGCAGCTCTATACCCCGCAGAAAGAAATGTGGAACGGCAATCTTCATATCCGCATTACACAACAGTGCTGAATTTCCAAGACATTGAGTTTCCAGTGACTGTGAATCAAATTAAAAAGTTTGAACTATCAAACAACATTTCGATAAATGTGTACAGCATCGAAGAAAAGAACATTGTCTCGATACGTCTCAGTGAGCAGAAGAAAGACAGACACGTCAACTTGCTGTACGTGGAAGACAGCAACAACATTGGACATTTCGCATGGATCAAGAATCTCTCCCGGCTCGTGAGCTCGCAATTGAGCAAAAACAATGACAGAAAATATATCTGCGATCGGTACGTATATTTAATTAAAAACGCAATATATATATAATATAAAAATGTAATATATAAGTTATATATGGAAAAAAACTAATTATTTGTTTTTACAGATGCTTGCATTATTTCGGTTCGGAAGACAAGTTGCAGTCACATACAGTAGACTGCGGAGAGATGAATGTCTGCGCTATCCGGTTACCGAGCGATAAGGACAAGTGGCTCAGCTTCACCTACCACACCAGGAAAGAACGGCTTCCTTTTGTTGTATGCGCTGACCTCGAATGCGTACTGACAAAGACGGAAGAAGAAAAAAACTTTCAACATGACCAAGTATTTGGTATAGCATATTATGTACATTGCTCATATGACGATTCATTATCCGAGTATTATTCTCGTCGTAGTGTAGATTGCGTTTCGTGGTTTTCCAAACAACTACAAAATTTAGCGATACGCGTAAAGAATATTTTGGCAACTAACGTCCTCATCGTAAATTTAACATCAGACGAGTGGGAAAAATTTCATAGCGCGACACATTGTCATATATGTGAGAAACCATTCACGCAAGATGACGATACACGCGTACGCGATCATTGCCATCTGACCGGGCGGTACAGAGGTCCAGCACACTCAAATTGCAACTTAAATTATAAAAACTCTTTTTGTATTCCAATAGTATTTAATAATTTATCCGGTTACTACTCACATTTCATAATTAAGGATATAGCTACAGCTTTCGAAGGGGGAATCGATTTACTTCCAATAACTAAGGAAAAATATATATCATTTACAAAAACTGTCAATAGTACCAACGATGACAAAGATTGGAAAGCTTGCATAAAATTACGATTTTATCGATTCATATAAATTTCTCAATACTAGTCTCGACAAATTGGCATCATTTCTAAGTAAAGAAAAACTCAAAATATTACATTCGGAATTTCAAAATTTATCAACCGAAAATTTAAATCTATTAACGGAAGGGCGTCTTTCCATACGAATATATCAACTGTTTTGAAAGGTTGCAAGATACGTGTTTACCGCCCCGCGAATCATTCTACAGTTCCTTGACCGGCGACACAGTATCCGAGAGCGATTACGCGCACGCTGAAAACGTATGGGAGCGGTTCTCCATTCAAACGCTGGGCGAATATAACGACTTATATTTAAAAACTGATGTCTTGTTATTAGCTGACATTTTTGAAAATTTCCGGGATAAATGTATCGAGATATGGGCTCGACCCCGCGTATTATTATACTCTCCCCGGGTATACGTGGGACGCCATGTTAAAGCATACAAAAATTACGTTCGAATTACTTACAGACGTTGACATGGTAATGTTTATCGAACGGGGTATACGCGGCGGTCTGAGTCAATGTTCAAACAGATATGTATCTAATTTCGACACATCATATATCGCGCTCGATTCACCCACAGGCTACATCCTCGAGATAGATTTAGAATATCCACGACATCTTCACGACACGCACACTGACCTACCGTTTTGCCCGACACGCGACAAGCCGCCAGGCAAGCGGGAAGATAAGCTTCTCGCAACTATATGATAAGAAGCAATATGTGATACACTACCGCAACCTGCAGCAATGTACGCGTCACGGCCTTCGCGTTGCAAAAATACATCGCATATTACAATTCGCGCAATTTCCATGGCTTCGAAATTATATCGAACTTAATACGCAATTTAGAACACACGCGAAAAATGATTTTGAAAAAAATTTATATAAATTGATGAATAATGCAGTATTCGGCAAAACGATGGAAAATGTGCGTAATCGGGTTGATGTAAAACTTATCACACATTGGGAAGGAAGATACGGTGCAGAGGCAATGATTGCGAAACCAAATTTCCACAGTAGAAGCATCTTTTCGGAAAATCTTATTGCTGTAGAATTACGTAAACTCGAAGTAAAATTTTACAAATCAGTGGAAACTCAATGTCTTGGAGATTCAGCACTGTTGTGTAATGCGGATATGAAGATTCCCGTTCCACATTTCTTTCTGCGGGGTATAGAGCTGCGACCACCGCCCATGCAAAACATGCATTGTCTTTTGATTGCACATTAACCACTGCTCTTTTGTTCATTATTTCTCGCGGTAATTTAATGTGGCATCCCGCACGCATTGGATTATACTTGTTTATATTTACAATTAAATTGATTATTCGAGACAATGCCCAACCACTATCGCGTTCTTGAAACTCTTCTAGCGATGCTAGTGTGGGGTCGATAACGCGGCGTTTGTACCAATCATGCAAATCGGAGGTGCGAAAGATTTCAAAGTTTTTCGTATTGATACTTTTATTAGCACGCTTATCGCCCGACATGAACTCGCCATTAAATATAGTGTTCACTTTCACACTAGTGTGTTTTTGCAACACTTTTTGCACGTGTCTGATCACAATGTCTTTGGCCTCCTCTAGAAATTGACGAGGTTCAATGTGATTGCTGTTTATCACCGCACCAGTCAAGATGCGGCTCTCGAACGCCGTATCAATCTTTCGCGAACTGCTTCCGGCACCTGCATGTACAAAACGTCTGCGTACCGAATTCTTCAACCCTTCGAGACGCGCGATTTGGGAGACAAGCGATTGTCGATCGAACTCCGATCGGTAATCGTGGTCGTTTTATTCGACTTTGTTCTTCCAGTGATTCGATGTATTCGTCACATTACTGCTCCCACACAATATATTCTTCCACCGAATTCACCCTTGTGGCTTGCTCCAACAAACTTGCTTCCAATTGTGCCATATTTGAGATGCTCTTGCTGAACCTCTGACAAAGATACTGACAGAGTATGCCTCCTTACCAGCATTGTTATTTGATCACTGACACTTGAAAAACTCGAGTATGTTGCATTTTGCACATTTGACCTTGACAATAATTCTAATATTTCATTAAGGATGATGTCATAGCAGCCGTGCAAATTAAAATTTTGAATATGTTGCATTTTGAACACCTGGGGGATGACAGCAGCCAGTGCATTGGTGCTTAAAATTTTGAATATGTTGATGATGTCATAGCAGCCGCGCATCGGCGCTTGAAAATTTTGAATATGTTGCATTTTGCACATTTTGACCTTGACAATAATTCTAACATTTCATTTGAGGATGATGTCATAGCAGCCGCGCATCGGCGCTTGAAAATTTTGAATATGTTGCATTTTGCACATTTTGACCTTGACAATAATTCTAACATTTCATTTGAGGATGATGTCATAGCAGCCGCGCATCGGCGCTTGAAAATTTTGAATATGTTGCATTTTTAATACCTGGGACTGATGTCATAGCAGCAGCTGTGCATCGGCGCTTTGATTGGTTGAAAATAATATCGGATCAGCAATAATCCCCATCCCATCACAATGGATATTATGGATAAAATTTAAAAATAATTTAGTATTACATTGATCACTCGATTGAAAAGGTTCTTTTAAAATGTACTCCGCCAGCATGAATTATTACGTTCCAGTACAAGAGTGATAGTAATATTTTTAATAGCGAATCACTTATAGATTGTGAATTGATAATTTGTGCTATAAATGAAATTATTTATAAGGCTTGCAACAAATAAATTATTTTACTGTTAAACTGTGTTTAATTCTTTCTTTCCCGCCCCTGTTCTATATGTATATAAATAGTATGATGTGCATTATCAACAAAACTCTTCAAAAAATGATGAGCTAGATACTCCAGTTAGAACAGAGAGATGAAGAGATGAAGAGAGATGTAGAATTAAAAATCAAGAGGGGAGCAACATATATATTGTCGTGTCATAGAGTAGCAGACTTATACTCGCATGCTCGTGCTGTGCGGTTGCATGAAACTGTAAGATATATAATTCTGCAAGTGTTGTAAAGATGATAACTGGAGGAATACATTGAATTACTGGAACAACTTGTGTTGTGGAATGCTGCTGACCTGAAAGAATGGGATTTTTTCGGACTGCCTCCACATAAAATTGATAAAACGATTTACTGGATGTGGGAGCCAGATTGTGATGGTTGTATCGACTTGTTAGAAGGGCAATGCCCGCAAGAACTAATGAGAATTTTCGGAATGCAAATCAACCCCAAGAAATTATTAATTGGAAATTTGCAGTCACGGACAACTCGAATCGCGCGACTTGAAGAAATAAGAAGATTGCTACGCAAACGTTTCTTCGGTGCAGATACCAATGTTCCTGCGCTTTCGACACACACTCCGGTTAATTCAATTGTGCAGGCGATACATGGGCGTGAAATCGGTTTGAAAAAACCTCATACTGATGCTCTAAAATATCAACTATAGGCTATAAAACTATGGGATGATCCGAAAGAACGCTCTTTCCTATTCAAGTTGAACGTTAAAAGATTTTCATATGCTGAGCATAGAGAATCCTCTGAGGAGGAATAATTGTTGTAAATATTTCTTTTCATTTATAAATTATTAAAATAATAAATTGATTAATAAAATAAATAATGATATATTTAATAAAAATTTCTGTTATGTAGGAGTTCCGCCCTGCCGCCTCACAGCCACCGCCACCATCGCGCTGCAGTAAATTTTATATACTTTTTTACATTTTATATTATATTTTATATCTTATTTTATATTATATTTTATATTTTATATTTTATATATTTTATATTTTAAATTTTTTAATTTACACACACACACACACACACATAAAATTGTATGATTGCACACACACATAATTATATAATAAAAATTATTTTAAATATTAAAAATATATAGTTTATTTTAAATTTTAAAAATATTATTTTATTATTTTAAATATTAAAAATATATAGTTTATTTTAGAATAGGTCCTCTCCCCTTCCTCATCCTAAAAATATTAATTTAAAAAAAAATATTATAAAAAAAAATATTTAAAAAATTCTCTCTTACGAACGCCTCTCTCTTTGCGTTCTCCTTCGCTGCATCAGCTCTCTCGCGTGCGCCTCGCGCTCTCCTTCGCGTCATCTCGCTACCTAGCCATCTCGCACTATTTCTCTCGCTCTTGCATATACGCCTCGCTTGCGTCATCTCTCTCACGTGTGCCTCGCGCTTTCTTTCGCGTTCCTCTCTCCCCGCGGACCCAACACCCAAAAAACTTCATGCGGTCTTTCGCGGACCCTCCCGTGGACCCCTCGCGGACCCTAAAATCGCGGACGCTCCCCCTCCCCGCGGACCCCTCGCGGATGCTTCCCCCTCCCCGCGGACCCCTCGCGGTACATCGCGGACGCCTCCCGCGTGACGTCACTCCCCCCCGCGTGACGTCATTCCCCCTCCCCGCGTGACGTCATTCCCCCTCGCCCCTCACCCCCCCTCATTGCCCTAGGGTTAGAACCCGCCTAGTATATCTACTTTGAACATTCGGTATATTTACACCTGTAAGGGTACAAACAAAACGGAAAGCAATACAATCAGGATGAACGGTAGATCTCGGAAATTCGAGTTGTTGGCTTTTGCGACCTAGGTTTGGTATATTTTTATCTGTAGGGGTACAAACATAACAAAAAGCGGTACAAACGTCTGCAGACGATAACAAAACAGCACTTGTTTACAGAATTAAAATTTCTTAAAAAATGACACTATTAGCTGTAACATCAATTAACAAAATTAGGTATATTTACACCTATAAAGGTACAAACAAAACGGATAGCGGTACAAACGTCTGCAGGCAATTACAAAACAGCACCCGTATACAAAATTGAAATATCCGAAAAATGACATTATTAGCTCTAATATCAATTTTGAACATTCGGTATATTTACATCTGTAAGGGTACAAACAAAACAGAAAGCAATACAAACGTTTGCAGACGGTAACAAAACAGCACCCGTTTACAGGATTAAAATTTCTCATAAAATGACATTATTAGCTGTAACATCAATTTTAAAAATTCTGTATAATTACACCTGTATAGATACGAATAAAATGGAAAGCGGTACAAACGTCTGCACGCAATTACAAAACAGCACCCGTATGCAGAATTGAAATACCACAAAAATGACATTATTAGCTTTAACATCAATTTTGAACATTCGGTATATTTACACCTGTAGGGGTACAAACGAAACGGAAAGCGGTACAAACGTCTACAAACAATTACAAAACATCACCCGTTTACAGATTTATAATATCTCAAGGAATGACAATGTTAGCTCTAATCTCAAAATAGAACATTCGGTATCAACGGAACAACGGAAAACTTGTGTTGTTGTTTTCTACGATATACGTTTGCAACGTTTTCATGAATTTACTTTACAGCATTTACCTCACATGAAGATAGGATTAGGATGAATGGCGGATCTCGGAAACTTGATCCGCTGGCTTCTACGACCTAGGTTTGCCTAGTTTTCATGATTTCAACGTACCGCATGCACGAACTATGAAGATAGGATTAGGATGAACGGCGGACCTCGGAAACTCGATTTGCTGGCTTCTACGACCTACGTTTGCCTAGTTTTCATGATATCAACGTGCCGCATGCACTTTTGATGAAGATAGGATCAGGATGAACGGTAGATCTCGGAAATTCGAGTTGTTGGCTTTTGCGACCTAGGTTTGGTATATTTTTATCTGTAGGGGTACAAACATAACAAAAAGCGGTACAAACGTCTGCAGACGATAACAAAACAGCACTAGTAGTAATACTATGCCGATTCTAACCCATGGGGCTCCGAGGGGAGTGCGGGGCGCGGGGGTATCTCTCGACGCGGGGTATGACGTCACGCGGGGCGGGGGAATCTCGTAGGCGCGGGGGCTGACGTCACGCGGGTGGAGGGGATGTTTCGACAAAGGAGGGGGGAGTTTTCTGAGTGCAATATTTGTAGATGGATATCTTTACGACTTTTTTTTTATGAGGGATCCTAGACATTTTCCCAAAAAGGTATAGAACAAGCGCCGATGATCAACAATTTTGTACCCACGTTAGTATAATTTTATTACGGAAGCGCCGATGTCCGGCTGCTCGAACTTGTCAACGGAGCGTTTTAGAATCCATAAAACTATGTTTTTCATTTTATGGACATTTTATCATTAGGAAAGAAATGAAGATTTTAGGGCCGACGCTGCGACGAACATGTTGAAACGTGATTAGGTGCAAAAGCGTTGACGTTCGGCAGCTTTGTACTCTCGCGGAAAATCTCCCATAAACGAGAGCGAAACATTTTTTCTTAATATTTTTAAGGAAGAATGCAACGTATCGGCGCCAACGTTCGACTGCTTTGTACCCTCGCAGAAAATCGGTCGTAAATAGATAGCGCTCGATTTTATTACTATGATATTCCTTTGCGATAATTTTGAGAGGGATGGGGGTTGAAACTTATGGAGAGCGGATCTGTATCCATGTGTTCTGTATCCATGATGTTCATCACAAAGTATTCAGTATTCATATAGTAAAGAGTTAAGTGTCCTGTGCGAAGTGTTAGTGGCATAGTAGTGAGAAAAAAAAATGGAAAATGATAATAATTTCGAAGCGATATTAGACGAGTCGTCTGACGAAGATCACGCGCTGTCAGATGACAGTAATTATATTAGTAATTGCAGTGAGGACCTTACGGATATTGACGACAAGGTAGTGGACAATTCACAAATCCTTGCGCTAAACGGACATACAAAAGTTTGTACAATATACTTTTATTATTCGACGGGTACTGATCAAGCTCTATGTACTACATGTATGATCTCTATTCAAGACTTCGGGCACATGTATGCTGTTCGGAAGCATGTGATTCAATTACACGACGCAGTGGAGAGTCGATCGTGCTGCAATTGTAGAAATCCATTGTATATAATAATTCCGTGCAATATGTGCCCTATTTGCACACAATAAACTTTGGGAGATTGTGCTGGGACACTTAAAGTGAGAATTCTGAAAGTGAAGATGGCGTCTCAGGAAAGATTGAAGAACATTCCAGTGACTTCGATGGTGCATTATTTAAGAAATCGCGAACTTGATATGCAAAAACCTCAAGCAAGAGATGTGACCCCTTTTCTGCAATTTCATGAAAGGAAATTAATGGGAACTACCGTATGAAACTGCGTCACATCATCTAAACACAACCGAATCGCGTGTTTTCAGCGTCGATATCAAAAGGTATTGCATTTTTTAAGTGGACAACCGAAAGTTTGTAGGAACCCAATATGACATTGCCACCATGGCCATTATTGCTATTACCATCCAACTCAGATGTGTTGCCATCCGAATCGGAGGAGTCGCCAGAACATAATATTCTGAACTCGGACTTAGAAATCGATGAGTCGGATGTGAGGGACGAAGATTGAGAGTGTGTTGTAAGTATTTCATTTTAATTTAAAAATTGTTAAAATAATTAATAAAAATTTTTTTTTCTGTCACAGAAGGGACCTCTTGCAGTAGTCCCACGGCCGTCGACTTGCCACCCCCACCATCGTCGGCACAGTCGCCCGACCGCCTCACCACCGTTGCCGCCACCACTGCCCAGCCGCTGCTCCTCCGCTTGCCGCCGACGCATTAAAAATTTTTATAATATTATAATATTTATATATTATAATAATTATATTCTTATCTTTATATTCTTAGTGTTTATATTCTTATCTTTATATTCATATTATATTATTATATTCTTATATATTCTTATATTTTAAATTTTAAATTCACATTCATTCGCACGCACACACACACACACACACACACACACACAAAATTATAAATATTACGCATACTCATTTTAAGAATAAAAATTATTTTAAATATTAAAAAATATATAGTTTATTTTAGAATAATTCCTCTTTCCATCTATATTAAGAATATTATTATAAAAGAATTATTATATATTAATATTATTATAAAATAATTATATATTAAAATATTATTAAAAATTCTCTCTCGCGTGCGCCTCACGCTATCTCTCTCTCTCCTCGCTGCGCCTCACGCTATCTCTCTCTCTCTCTCTCCTCGCTGCGCCTCGCGTCATCTCTCTCTCCTCGCTACGCCTCGCGTCATCTCTCTCATGGTCCCTAGCCTCTCGGTCCCTAGCCTCTCGGTCCCTAGCCTCGCGATCCCTAACCTCTCGGTCCCTAGCCTCTCAGTCCCTAGCCTCTCGGTCTCTAGCCTGGCGTTCCCCCTTCCCCGCATGACGTCATCCCCCGCAAGGACCATGCAACGAGCTACGTATGAGAGCTGGGACTGCTTACGGGTGGGAGAATGGAAATGCATGCAAAGAAATTACATCATAATTTAGACTTAAAAACTCTTTATTCTTCTTTTAAATATTTTTTTTTCTTACATATTATGGACTAAAAACTAAAGCTGCCAGCTCGCAATCGATGAGCTGATGCTTGTTGAAGGCGTCGCTAGCGCGTATTACATTTGATACTTCTTTAGGATTCGTTACATTGGACGCGATATATGAAAATTGCGTAAACTTGATATCGACTGTATCGGTAATTTTAACCAATCGGTCAAAAGTTACATCAATGCATGGATCGAGATCGAACGTCGATTCGATCATCATCATGCATACATTTGAAGATTCAAGACTTATTAACTTGGCGTCGTTAATCGTACGAACTCGCACTGTTAACGGTCCAACGCTTATAAAACTGTAGGCATCTTTAAAATCGTTTCGAAGCAGATTCTGAATATTGTGACGTTGCTCGTAGAGTCCTTTCCACGCTTCGAGAGATAGTATCAGTTCCTTTCCTCGATGATCTCCTATGGCGATTTCCACGTAACTCGGTGGATCCACTTTGATACCAATTTCGAGGAATTTAAATTCCGTAGCTGTCAATGCGTATCGTCTGCCTAGTATACGAACCGCACGACGCTCCAACGAAATGCTGTAAAAATGAAATTAGTTTGAAAATAATACAATTTATAAAAAAAAAATATATAAAGATAGAAAGAAGTTAAACTTACTCGTCACATTTATTCTCAAACGATGGAGTGTCATCACGACTCGGGACGTAATTATTCACACGTCTGCCGGAGCCACTGCTTCTTTTAGCGTAGTACATATTTCCAGATTTTAAAAGTGAACCACCAGTATGAACGGTTAACGCTACACTGATCGTATAAAATTAAGAATATACGTGACGCTTATTTTAAAAAGTAGTGGGGTAAATATGGTGGGAGATTCTAGAATACTATTGGCGCTATGAAATTTAGGAGAAGGGGAAACGGCGCTCGGATAAAAAGAATTCTTAGAAACGATTCGTGAGGAAAGGATTGGGGAAGGGGAATAAGAGATAAAACACATTAATGTTTAAATATTTTATTTTTCCAAATCTTGCAATTCTTTCTGGCGTTGCGACCACCAGTTAAATATTTTGAATACATTTTGTAATGCGCAATTCTTAACATGTTTTCCACATCGCATAGTGTTTTTAACATCTAGATTGTTTAGAGACTCGATATCGTCGTAATCAGCATCCAAGGTCTTAATAATGAAACCGTTTCCCGCATCATCCAATATATCGGCTAACCATTCTCGCTTCTCAAGTCCTTTTACATATACGAGAATGGATTCTTCTTCTTCTTCATGTGATCCACCAACGATAGCTGTTGTAATCAAACGCTGAGCCATGCTGTATGAAACGTTTCCATCTTCCCATTGCAATCCATGATGATTTCGAGTCAACCATGAGGCTTGGTGTCTCTCCGATTTTATGAGTACACTCCATGGTACAGGACATGCGAAAAAATAATGTGACAAAATAAATCCTCTTCTCAGGATTGCCGCTTCCTTTACAATGAATTGTTTATTGAGGATAAACCCCTGTAGATCCATAAACGTTGGTACGGACATGACGAGATATCTCTCTCTCTCTCTCTCTCTCTCTCTCTCTCTCTCTCTCTCTCTCTCTCTCTCTCTCTCTCTCTCTCCTCTCTCTCTCTCTTCGATGTATCAGTTAAAAAAGAAGAATGACAACCATCTCATAACACTTTGATTTATATTCTGCTATGCTTCCCCCTCTCTCTAAATTGTTGGTGCGTTTAAGTGATTTTGCGCACAACATTGGTCAACGGGTTGTACTGGATCACGCGATCGTGTATGATGAAACAGTACGCAGTGGTATTCATCGGCACATTCTCCTTACACTCGAATTCCAATCTCACATCCACGGTTGCGCTCTTGACCGATTCGTTTTGTCGAGAACAATCGATGATCACGAACGGACCGTTACGTAGAAACATTGAGACGGTGAGACTCGGCTCGAGATACTCGTATCCATAATAGTTCTTGCAGAAACGCGCATACGTATCGTACAGAATCGACCATCTGTTTTTATCGAAATCCAGATTTATATCGTCGTACGGATAACATTCCGAGTTCAGATAGAGTTTCACATTGGTCATCTTGCAATCGTCGAATCGACTCATATCTTCAGACATGATGTTTTTCCGACCTGTCTGCAGAGCGAAGATAACATATCGTGGCTTCTCCAGCTGAGTCGCTGTCCTAATGGCCCATGAGTGCTTGGTTGTACGCTGCAATAGCGGATACTCATACAGATCCCACGAGTGAAAACCCATGCTGAGGTAATGTCCGCTTTCCAGAGCGCGCAGCATCGACAGCTTCTTAATCTCGCTCAATAACACATGTAGCATTCGCCATTGTATCTTGAATATGTTGATCACAGGCTCCAGCGTCGAATCTCCAACCAGACAATTGTTGTCGTTGCGCGATCGTATTAAGATTAATTCATGACGAGCGTTAATCACCACTCGTCTGTAATCCTCGCAAAATCCCAATAACATGTAGAGCGGTACGCAAAAATTGAAGTTTCCATTTGCAGTAGTCGGATCAGTCCGGCGTTTCTCATAATCACGCTTCTATCGGATGATATCGTTACATAGTTTTTGAACAAACTTGTTATTCCCACGTTTCTGTTGCGATCAATCTCCACGCCATCGAGTTCGTATCGAATCTCATCGAACATGAATGCGATACAATTATTTCCCAGTATCACAGCAGATCCTTCGGCTGGTTTATTTATCTTTAGTTCTCCCTCGATGTATAGGAAAGCTTTCATATGGCAACGTATACAGATTCTGTTGTTGTATGGATATTCTTATCTCATCACTGTGTCCGAATGTTGTGTTAGCGAACGGGTTGTACGTGTGAGTCTCGATCTTGACGATGCGATCGTCGAAGATTGGCTCGTCTCCAATGTTGAGGATGTCGGTCATTGTTCAGATGTTTCGCACCGCGAATCCCAAAGATTGTAAAAACGCAACGTTAGATGCGCTCAGTTTCTTTTTCTTAGTGCAACCGGATGATTGGATATTAGTGAATGTCGACGTTGTGTTTCTTGTCGCTGGCTCCGTAAAGATTGTGTTATCTCTCGTGTCTTTCGATCCGTTCAACACGAGCATCTCATACACCACACACGTACGTTATCGTCGTCGTATGTGCAATCTAATGGTGATCTCTTCTCCTCGAAAATCGAGCAATCGTCTGTCCTGGTCGACAACGCGTAACGTTAAATCCGTAATGCTCCGCACGATGATCGGTAGGTAAATGATGTGTGCCGGTGTTTCCGATATCTTATATCCTGGTAGTACCTTCGGTGAAAATTCATGTATCGTATGAACGAATTTGCCGTTGCTGTACGCGCCCGCGGTAACATTACATTCTACGCGGATAATGTTCACGTTGATAATATTAATCGGCATGTCCGACTTGTACCATTTTCGCGGCTGCAGTATACGGTTCGAGAATCCTAGCAGCGATCCAATGTTGTTAGGCTTGCTAAAATTCATTCTGTAGGCGCATTTGATCTCGCTCCTCATCGTATTATAATTAGCGCGGAGCACTATCGGATTCTCCATCTTCAAAGTCACCGTCCTCATTCGTCCGAATATGCATGGTGTCAGCGTGTTTTTTATCATCGTCACGAACAGCGTGTCCCGGACGTTTTCGTGAAATTGCATGTTTCAAAAACTCATGTATCGCTTGCAGCTCGTACGATCCCTCGGGAATCGTAATTTCCGCGTCATCTTTGCCAAAGTAAAATTTATTATTCGAGGAATTCACGTTCGATATCGTATGATAAGTCTCAAAATCCGCTAGACCTAGCTCGTATTCATCGTCGCTCAAATCTACGGCGGGAAAGTAGTTTACCGCGAGAACACTACTCTTCCCGGTCAGTGTGAATGTCATAGACATGTTGACAAAACTGTTAAACGAATACTGAGTTAAATAGCGCAATGTCAGTCTTTAAATTCACGTGCATCGACCGCTCGGAAAAACTGTAAGCACAATTGTCCACAGATGCTTTGATTGTAAGTTTGAACAGGTGTGTAATTGTATTGTATCTTTGTCACATTTAATTTACGATGCCGCTCTCGTTTTGATATATACCACCGATTGGTAATGAATCACGCATGAAAACATCTCTAAAATACGGAATGTGCATACGTTTTGCCAGTTGTAGCAATTGTATGTTGGTAGTTACGCCCTGAGGCATTTTTAGCGTCTCTTTAACGTTTTTTCCCCTTTTTTCTCGTTGAAACTCCTCGTCCGTGTTTGTATGGAGCGAGATACAATCCGTGACCTTCCATGGCGTGATTGTGACGTAGCATCTCTTGCAACTGACGTTGTGCTTTTCCGTCAGTTCATCATCTTCGCTACACCAGCCGCTCCACCGACCAGAGATCCGAGCGCGCCCAACATTGGTAAAATCGGTAATACACCCCCACGTTTCGCTACCGGAAGTATTCGTTTCTTCGCCATCTTTCTCTTCGTCTTCGTCTTTGTCGTCTTCAGGCCCATACCGAACTTCGTCTTGGCTTTCATCGCTGCCTAGACAGCTGTGGCGGCGGCTCTCTCACCGAGAGTCGAATCTCTCGCAACGATGCGAGATTTGCGCTTCTTTGGCGAGTATCCTATCTGCCGCGTGTCTCTCGATGAGATCTTTGTTTCGAGAGTACGCTGTATCGTGTTCACGGCACGCCGCGTCCAATGGGTTGATACCTCGATCGCCTCTGACTAATCGCTTTTGTAGTCGCGTGCCCGGACCGCAAAACTGATAGCCGGGGATATGGAATTCGATCGGAAGTGCGTTTATCGCCTGATTAATAGGCCTCTACCTATTTTCGTTGACATTCGCTGCAATCTTTTATCATCGGCGCTGGACCATCAATGCGTTCGCTGCCACGGTCGATTGTAATGTTCGAAACAGCGGCGATAAGTTTGAACCTCCAAATCCGCCTTTATATGTTCCGGAAGCTTGTCCCACACGCAGTGAACGTAATTGCCGCACATTCGCAATAAAACTGTTTTCGACACAAATTGTAGCTATTCGGCGCTCAAATTACAAATATCGTAAGGACTTGATAGCAAGACAAACATTTTTTCGTTACTGAGCAATTCGCGGTTCCGCGCAGCTGTAAATAGGCAAACTTTTGATCTAGTCAGGAGTGTGAACATGAATTTCGTGCGACAACCTTTCGCGATACGCGTGAAGAATTACGACGCCAGATTACGATCGATGGGGGACAACGCGGAGATGCGTAGGCACGGTACGATACAGCCGACTACTATACGCGTGATCGTTTGCGGCCCCTCGAATTGCGGTAAAACTAACGTGTTGATTAGTTTGATAGAAAGCCCGCACGGCGTCCGCTTTGAAAACGTGTACGTGTACTCAAAGTCTGCAACAGCTGCAACAGCTAAAATATCGGTATCTGGAGAATTTGTTGACGTCGATCGATGAAATCGGCTATTTTACATTCTCCAATAACAGTGACGTCATTCCATCGAGCAAAGCATGTCCAAACTCGATTTTCGTTTTCGATGACGTGGCGTGTGACAAACAAAATACGATAAGTACTTTTCAATGGGACGCCACTCGAACGTCGACTGCTTCTATCTCTGTCAGACATACGCAAGAATACCGAAACATCTTATACGCGACAAAGCAAACCTGCTAATCTTGTTTAAACAGGACGGTACCAACTTGAAACATGTGTACAACGATCACGTGAATACCGACATGTCATATGAGGATTTCAGTGAATTATGTCGTACTTGTTGGCAGCAAAAGCATGGATTTCTAGTGATAGATAAGGATAGCTTGCTTACGAACGGCCGATACAGAAACGGATTTAATGTGTTCGCGATACCGCAAAACAATTAGTCGTTGCCGATGTTCTGTCGAGAGAGGTGAAACACGAGCGTTCGACACTCTACCGACATGGTTGAGAACGATAATCTTCGCGAACGTGAAAAGATAGCGAAGGAGATTGCGAAAACGAGTGAAGCAATCCGCAATAAACATCGCGCTTTGAAGACCGGTAAGATCGATGACGATATCGCGGTCAAGTCCCATTTTAGACCTATTATTGAGCCGCTACAAAAGATTGTCGATAACTCGATCGCGGTGAAAAACGAGCTGGAAAGTACCGCAAAGATTAAAATCTTACCCATCAAGCGGTACAAGGAGGAGGAGGAGGAGGAGGAGGAGGAAGAGGAGAAGGATGATGCGACACCGAAAAAGAGGAAACGGTCAAACCCGAATCGCTCATCGACACCGCGTACATCGAATGCTTTATTGGATGAACCGATGATAAGCTCTACACCGTTCGCGACAACGAGAATCGTACAACCTATGATACCCGAAACACTCGCAAATGAAAATGTTTTCGAAACCTCGGGCAGCACGCTCGAAACATCGTTTGTTCGAAACACATTACAAACGCTGGAAGGTCGAGGAATGTTGCGAAAGCACTTGGGACCACTGGGACAAGAGTACATGAGCACTCTCCTCGGTGGCGACAAAGAAAAGAAAATCGATCACGTGTAGGGTGTCTATTTCGACAAGGATGAAATGCGTCTCGGTAACAAACGATTCGACATTGACAAATATGACTCTATAATTATAGACGAAGTGAAGTACATTGGTACACCAGGATTATACGAATTGATCTTCAAGAAAATTCCCGATGATTACACATTTACACGGGGGATATATGTATAAATACAAGAGCATATTATTGGCGACGAACGCGCATAAACGCAATTATGACACACAAGGCCAATTACGAAGCAACAGGGGATACAAGTACAAACATATAATCGCACCATTGATATCGATTGAAAAGAAAAAATCTGGAAAGGGAGTATTCATGCCTCACGCGATGGCACTAACCGACAATAAAATCGATTACATACACTGGGATGACCCCAACGAGCTAGTGGATCGGGTACGATTGCTGGACGCTTCGCGCCGAGCTGGTCACAACGCTCACGACAATGAGATCCTGTTGATCATCGAGGAACTTCGCGAAGCAGGCATTATTATAAATTGAATGATGTCTCGACAAATCTAATCAGTCGATCAGCGTCACTCGTATCGGGGAAAAAAAATGCCTATCAACAAATTTGGATTATTCGAACCAAGAAATGATGCAACCGGCACAAGATCGTTGGGATAGATTGGTGAAAAGTTACGTGCGCGGAAACGCTCTGTGTCGCTACAGACTATGATGCAAGATCGCGCAAGATTCGTCGTGTAACGCAACACTGATGCCGTCAACAAACTGTATGTGGAATCCTGCATTAAAAGATTGATGAATCAACAGAAAGAATCAGATGAGAAGCTGACTTCGTTCGAGAAAGATGTGCGGGCAATACAGATTGTGATAAACGAACTTCAACGCGCGGCTAACGCTAACTCAGAAACGGCTATCAACCTGAATGAGCAGCAGTGAACGGGGCAATGTACGCGTCACGGCCTTCGCGTTGCAAAAATACATCGCATATTACAATTCGCGCAATCTCCATGGCTTCGAAATTATATCGAACTTAATACGCAATTTAGAACACACGCGAAAAATGATTTTGAAAAAAATTTATATAAATTGATGAATAATGCAGTATTCGGCAAAACGATGGAAAATGTGCGTAATCGGGTTGATGTAAAACTTATCACACATTGGGAAGGAAGATACGGTGCAGAGGCAATGATTGCGAAACCAAATTTCCACAGTAGAAGCATCTTTTCGGAAAATCTTATTGCTGTAGAATTACGTAAACTCGAAGTAAAATTTTACAAATCACTGGAAACTCAATGTCTTGGAGATTCAGCACTGTTGTGTAATGCGGATATGAAGATTCCCGTTCCACATTTCTTTCTGCGGGGTATAGAGTTGCGACCACCGCCCATGCAAAATATGCATTGTCTTTTGATTGCACATTAACCACTGCTCTTTTGTTCATTATTTCTCGCGGTAATTTAATGTGGCATCCCGCACGCATTGGATTATACTTGTTTATATTTACAATTAAATTGATTATTCGCGACAATGCCCAACCACTATCGCGTTCTTGAAACTCTTCTAGCGGTGCTAATGTGGGGTCGATAACGCAGCGTTTGTACCAATCATGTAAATCGGAGGTGCGAAAGATTTCAAAGTTTTTCGTATTGATACTTTTATTAGCACGCTTATCGCCCGACATGAAGTCGCCATTAAATATAGTGTTCACTTTCACACTAGTGTGTTTTTGCAACACTTTTTGCACGTGTCTGATCACAATGTCTTTGGCCTCCTCTAGAAATTGACGAGGTTCAATGTGATTGCTGTTTATCACCGCACCAGTCAAGATGCGGCTCTCGAACGCCGTATCAATCTCTCGCCATGTGAGTCCGATGTCTCGCGAACTGCTTCCGGCACCTGAGTAGTAATATTATGCCGGTTCTAACCCATGGGACTCCGAGGGGGGTGCGGGGCGCGGGGGTTCTCCACTGCGAGGGGTATGACGTCACGCGGGGCGGGGGTATCTCGGTGGCGCGGGGGCTGACGTCACGCGGGTGGAGGGGGATGTTTCGACAAAGGAGGGGGAGTTTTCTGAGTGCAATATTTGTAGATGGTATCTTTACGACTTTTTTATGAAGGTTCTTAGACATTTTCCTCAAAAAGATATAGAACAAGCGCCGATGATTGACAATTTTGTATCCTCGTTAATATAATTTTATTATGGAAGCGCCGATGTTCGGCTGCTCGAACTTGTCAACGGAGTGTTCTAGAGTTCATTAAAACTATGTTTTTCATTTTATGGACATTTTATCATTAGGAAAGGAATGAAGATTTTAGGGCCGACGCTGCGACGAACATGTCAAACGTTATTTATAGGGGTGCAAATGTAAAAGCGTTGGCGTTCGGCAGCTTTGTATCCTCGCGGAAAATCTCCCATAAAAACGAGAGCGAAACATTTTTCTTAATATTTTTTAAGGAAGAATGCAACGTATCGGCGCCAACGTTCGGCAGTTTTGTACCCTCGCAGAAAATCGGTCGTAAACGAGAGCGAAACATCTTCCTTAATATTTTTAAGGAAGAATTGCGATAATTTTGAGAGGAATGGGGGTTGAAACTTATGGAGAGAGTCTGTCTCCGCGTCAAAAAGTCTTTAGCATTCGTATAGCACAAATCAGAGTAAAAGAAATGGATGAAGATATTATTATGATTGAAGATAGTGATAATGACATAGAAATTATAGATGCGGAAGATAGTGATGTTGATGTAGATATTATAGATATTGCAAAAGATAGTGATAGAGAAGAAAATGACATAGTGAGTGAATCAACAGACTCCGATTATAGTAGCGAGCACGGCGGGGACTTGGATATAATTGAACAATTATTGGGGGTGCCTGTAATCAGCAACATAAATGTTATAATGAGGGTGTGCGCTATATATTCATATTATATATCTGAAGATTATATTAAATTATGCACTGCTTGTGTAGTTCGAAATGTGGAACTATTTGTAAACATTTGTGCCGTACGTGTGCATTGTACCACTTCTTATGAAGTGATTATAGAAGAGTGGTGCAGCGATTGTCACGCTCCGCTGCATCTGATATTCACGCGGAACATGTGTCCACTTTGTAATCATTGTAAGTATCCGTTTTATATTTATAATAAATTAAAAAATTTGAAAAAAACAAAAGTAAAATTCACTGTTTCTATTTTCAGTATAAGACGCAGCCTCCACTCTGCTACCTCACCAGTCATCGCTGCAGTCACTGTAACCACCTCCATCGCCCGATCACCTCACAGCTGCCGTTGCCGCTAGCATTTTTTTTTAATTTTATATTTTATATTAATTTTTATTCATATATTTTCATTTTTATTTTATATTTTCTTTTATCCATTCAATTTCATACTTAAATTTTGATATTGAGAACCGATAAAAATATTCTTAATTTTCTTTTATATTAATTTATATTTACATTTTATTGTATTCTTTTATAATCTTTTATATTATATCTATTTTTAAATTTTACATGCTTTTATATTTTTAATCACTCACACACACACACACACACACACACACACACACACACATTTTATGAATAAAAATTATTATTAATAGAAAAAAAATTCTCTCTTGCGAACACCTCACGCTCTCCTTCGCTATCACTGTCTCTCGCGTGCGCCTCTCGCTATCTCTGTCTCTCGCGTTCACCTCTCTCTCTTTCTCCTCGCGCTCTCCTTCGCTGCATCATCTCTCGCGTGCGCCTCTCTCTCTCTCCTCGCGCTCTCCTTCGCGTCATCTCTCTCTCTCTCTCCTCGCTGCGCCTCACGCTCTCCTAAGCGCTACCTCTCTCGCAGGCCCTAACTTCGCGCTATCTTTCTTTCATATACCTCGCCGCAACATCTCTCTCCTTCACGTTCGCCTCACACCCTCTCTTTCTCTCGCGTTCACCTCGCGCTCTCTCTTTCTCTCCTAAGCGCTACCTCTCCCGCAGTCCCTAATCTCGCGTTATCTCTCTTTCATGTACCTCGCCGCAACATCTCTCTCCTTCACGTTCGCCTCGCGCTATCTCTAACTTCTCTCGCGCTATCTCTCTCATGGTCCCTAGCGTCGCGTTCCCCCTTCCCCGCATGACGTCATCCACCGCAAGGCCCATGCAACGAGCTACGTATGAGAGCTGGGACTGCTTACGGGTGGGAGAAAGATGGAGAATGGAAATGCATGCAAAGAAATTACATCATAATTTAGACTTAAAAACACTTTATTCTTCTTTTAAATATTTTTTTTCTTACATATTATGGACTAAAAACTAAAGCTGCCAGCTCGCAATCGATGAGCTGATGCTTGTTGAAGGCGTCGCTAGCGCGTATTACATTTGATACTTCTTTAGGATTCGTTACATTGGACGCGATATTTGAAAATTGTGTAAACTTGATATCGACTGTATTGGTAATTTTAACCAATCGGTCAAAAGTTACATCAATGCAAGGATCGAGATCGAACATACGGTGTAACGTCGATTCGATCATCATCATGCATACATTTGAAGATTCAAGACTTATTAACTTGGCGTCGTTAATCATACGAACTCGCACTGTTAGCAGTTCAACGCTTATAAAACTGTAGGCATCTTTAAAGTCGTTTCGAAGAAAATTTTAAAGTATCATCGAATATGAAATTCTTATGCTTTTATTCCATATATTCCATATATTCCTACAATTTTGAAGATCTTACATTAAAAATTATTGTACGGAATTCACAAATTTGACATAATAACTTACAAAAGCGTATTTATTTCGTTCTTAAATCGGATTTTTTTTTATGCAAAGAATAATATAAAATCGTAAATCCCCTTACTAATCTTGATTATTGAATAAATCTCACCATTTATCTACATTTCCCTTCAATCAGAAATTTATATAAATTTAAAATCATACTATATTATCATATGCAATTAATTACAACTGCGATTTAGTGCGATTATATATATTTATAATAAAAATGGAAAAATGTTTATATTTGTTTTATTTGAATATAAATGCATAACGAGAAGACTAAAGGAGACCGGGGCTAGTAGGCTCAGTTCAAAGATATTATAAAATACCTCTTTTGTTATAAAATATATATATTTTTTTGTTTTGAACACGCGTTTAGATTGGTCATCACTAATTAAATAAAAATATATTATATAACTAATTTTTATCAGATCTATATTGATGTTTTATTTCTTCTAATATAACAATATTGTAGGATTTAATTTTTTCTTTAGAGTTAGATTGTTTAAATGTTCCAATCAACAATCACCAACAGTTCGTGTGAATTTATATTCTTATTCGAATTAACACGAGGATGTCAGGAAAATCAGATTAATATTTGAATCAAAGAAATAGCGGATCAATTAGAATTAAAGAAATATTTAATTAAACAAAAGGAGTATTAATAGAGCAATACAAATATCGGCGACAACGTTCTAGTTCAAACCAAGGAATCAGACCGAGAATAACCTTACAATATATTTCGAGTATGATAAAGATTTTCATACAGTTCAATATTAGTGCTCACGCTTATTTAAAGTTCGCGATACTATTTCACAGTTCTTATAATGTTTAACGCATTCGCGCACTGATTGCTATTACCATCAGAATAATACGATCGAACTGTAACTTCTAAGACAAGCCCGGAGGCGCAAGTAGATTATCAAATCTACGTTGAACTAATGGTCTAGGACCTCAAAAAGCGCGACTGCCTTTTTCCAAGCTCTGCGAGAGAGTGCCCCCAAAATCGCAAATCGGAGCACACGAGCGCGACGATCCTCCACGCGGCAAACGGAGCCGTGGTGGGGATGGTTCTCTCCTTGGTTCTCTCTCAGATGGCGAAAAGCGCCGAATTCAAATTCATTTCTTTCAATATTGATATGTGTGCAATTGAAAACTATTAAAATCATCAAAAAAGCCCGGTCTCTAAAAGTTAATAAATTATATAATTTTTTCCGTGATTCACGTATATGGCACCACTGTGCGACATCTCTCTCGCGCTATCTCTCGTAAACGCCTCACGCTCTCTTCTAAGCGTTCTCATGGTCCTTTCCGCAGGTATAAATAAAACAGCGTATGGCGTATAGCATTACGGTGAGCGCTGATGCCCAACCGCTCGAATTTATAAACAGATATTTATTACTACGATTTATCTGAGGGGATAGGGCTGAAGCTTATGGAGAGAGGGTCTGTCTCTGCGATGTTCATCACAAAGTTTAAAGCAGTCGCCGAGCTAAGTATCGCTAAGTGTCATCGAACTAAGTTATTAAGTGCAGTGCAAAATGCCTTTTGGATCGGGAGACATTTTGGGCCCAATTTTTTTTAATAAGAATGTCCTTAGGACTTCATGAAATAATAGACATAATATCTTGGAAGACCCACCTGCTAGAAAATTTATTGAGGACTCTGTTCCTTATATTCACAATGCCAATAAGTTTTTATATAATAAATTTGTTTATTAATATTATCTATCAAATTTGTCGATTTTCAGAAAATAACCGAGGAATCCATCCAAATCGGTGGAAAAAGCTAAACAATTAAATCATTACATTGCGCTAATTGCCAAGGACCATGAAATAAATGTGCCAGTTTATACACTTGGCCAAATGAATGTAGAATGCCAATTTTGCAAATCGTTAAACTTTGCATGTGAAAAATCTAAAGATGGAAAATTTATATATTGTTGTCAAAAAGGCAAGCTTCAATTAAAGCCAATAATATGTCCTGATTTTCTTAAAAAATTATATAATGGAAATGATTATAAATCAAAAAATTTTATGAATAATATTCGTTCATATAACAGCGCTTTAGCTATGGCTTCAATGGGTGCGCCGGGAAATAGAAATCCATTGGATGTTGTGAACAATGCTCCTTATTGCTTAAAGATTCATGGGCAATATCATCATTTAACTTCAACAGCAATGCGCCCAGCGGATGGGCAAGCTCCGCGATTTGCACAGCTTTATTTTTTAGATACAGAAGAAGCTGTAAATCATAGAATGAATAACAAAGCTAATAAGGAGTGTGATTCAGAAATAATGAAAGAGTTGTCAAGTTTTATGGTTCAATGCAATGAATTTGCAAAAACATTCAAAATGATGCGTCAGGTTGAACAAGATCTTAATCCGATAGGAAATAAAACCATAAATTTAATGTTGTCCTTTAGAAAAAATCCTCAACAAGATCAAAGAAGATACAATGCTCCACAAGCAAATGAAATAGCTGTGGTCTTTAAGAATGTAGATGGTGAGCCTCCATTTGAAAGAGACGTTCGGATTTATAATAAAAATTCGAACGATGTTCAACAAATATCAATTCTAGACAAAAGGTGTGACCCAATGTGTTATCCTTTGTTATATCCATATGGTAACAACGGATGGCATTCAGAACTTAAATCATATAATCCTAAATATCCAGGATTCAAAGTAACTCAAATGGATTATTATGCTCACCTGTTAGCACCAAGATTAGAATTTAGTCAATTTAAAAAGGCAGGCAAATTGAGATGTCAATTTATACTTGATGTCTATATGAAAACTGAAGCAAATGGGCTTAATTATATTAAATTAAATCAACCTAAATTAAGAGCAGAACTTTATTCAGGATTAATGGATCACCTAGATAATCGAGCACAAAATGAAGGAATTACAGCTGGTATATCTGTGATATTACCTTCTTCATTTATGGGCAGTCTAAGAAACATGCAAGAAAGGTACCAAGATGCTATGTCTTTGGTAAGAAAGTTTGGTAAACCAGATATTTTTCTTACAATGACTTGCAATCCTCAATGCCCAGAAATTAAGGATAATCTTGATGGATGTTTAATAGAATTTCGACCAGATTTGGTCGCTAAACATTTAACTTGGTCGCTAAACATTTAACTTGGATGTCAAAGAGATTTTAAGTGATCTAATTCATAATAAAATTTTTGGAAATATAATTGCTTATGCAGGTGTGATTGAATTTCAAAAAAGAGGACTTCCACATTTGCATTTACTTGCAATGTTGAGTGATGAAGATAAGCCCCGACTTCAAGAAGTTATTGACATGATGATATGGGCTGAAATCCTTGAGGAAGAAAGATATTCAGAACTTAATTTAAAAATTTTGAAGCACATGATTCATGGTCCTTGTGGAGATTCCTCCCACAGATATCCTTGCACTGGAGACGATGGAAAATGTTCAAAAGGTTTTCCAAAAGAGTTTCGTGAAGAAACTAATGCTAATGTGAATGGATATCCTATGTATCAACGAAGGAATTATGGTAAAAAATACATCGTTAGAGGCAAAGAAGTTGATAATCGATGGGTGGTGCCATATTCATCATATTTAATCATGAAATATGATCGACATATCAATTTGGAAATATGTTCATCGGTGAAGAGCGTAAAATACTTATATAAATATATTCATAAAGGATTTGACTGTGCTGCGATTGAAGTGCAAGCACGAGATGGCATAAGGCTAATTAAAATAGATGAAATTAAATCATTCCTGGATGCAAGATATATTAGTGCTCCAGAAGCAATGTGGAGACTGAACGGATACGATCTGTTTATGAGATCTCATACAGTAATCAGATTGGCAGTTCATTTGCCTAATCGTCAAATGGTTTATTTTCGAGCAGGAAATGAAGAGCAAGCTGCTCAGAGAGAGCTCACTCGAGATACTACGCTGACTGCATGGTTCAAATTAAATCAATCTGATGAAAATGCAGTGAATTTTATTTACACAGATATTCCTTATCATTATGTATATGATAAAAAAGAAACTAAGTGGAAGCCACGCAAAAAAGGTGGTGAAATATAATTTCAAGATTCTATACAGTAAGCATAAAAGATATTGAGAGATTTTATCTCCGTTTTCTTCTACTACATGTGACTGGAGTTAAATGTTTTGAAGATTTGAGAACTGTAAATGGAGTTCTTTATAATACATTTAAAGATGCAGCAATTGCAAAAAATTTGGTAGAAAATGATAATCTTTGGGGAAAAACGCTGGAAGAAGCAACAGAATCGAATATGCCTGCACAACTTCGAGAATTATTTGCTTACATTTGCATCTTTGGAACTCCAACAGATGTACCAACTATTTGGAATAAATATAAAGATTTCATGATTGAGGACTTTGTACATAACAATGTTGTAAATCCTGAAAATATGGCTTTAAACCATATACAAGGAATTCTGATAAATAATGGAAGTAGCTGTGTTTCAATTGCCAAATACAACTCCAATAAATATTTACGTAACAGAGTATAATGTGGATGAAAAAAGAATACGTGGTGATTATTTATTATCGACACTAAATGCTGAGCAAAAGCACGTGTACGATATAGTCATGCGAGCAATTGAAAATGAAAATGAAACTCAGAGGTTATTTTTTATTGACGGGTTTGCAGGAAGTGGTAAAACATACCTATTTAACACATTTTTAAGTGTTATTCGAGGAAGAAACGAAATAATTCTTCCATGTGCTTCAACTGGAATTGCAGCCACACTTCTGAAAGGAGGAAGAACTTATCACTCTCTGTTTAAGCTTTCAATCCCAATTGATGATGGAGCTAAATCAAATATTAGAGGAAATTCTCAAGGTGCACGAGAATTGATTAATGCCAAATTAATCATATGGGATGAAGTGAGCATGACTGTTGGACATGCTTTAACAGCAGTTGATAAACTTTTAGAGGATTTGATGAAGAATCCTCGACCATTTGGAGGAAAAGTAATTTTATATGCAGGAGATTTCAGACAAAATCTCCCAGTAGTGCCTCATGCACAAAAAGCAGCTATAATTGAATCGATTGTAAAATACAATCCTATATGGAGGAACGTAACTCAAGTTAAATTAAAACAAAATATGAGAATTGCGGAAGAAAAAGAATTTTCAAATTGGCTAATGCAACTCGGAGATGGTAAATTATCAAATAAGGATGGACTACATCTCGATACAATTGAAATCCCCAAAGATTTTATATCAAAAGAATCTCTTATTAATGAAATTTTTGGTGATAGAATCACCATGGAACGGATTAGAGAAAATCCAGATCGAGCGATACTTTGTCCTAAAAATAAGGATACTTTTAAAATTAATGACACAATCCTTTGTCAAATGGAAGGAGAGGAAAAGGAATATCTTTCAATTGACTTTATTGTAAGTGATGATCCACAGGAGCAATTAAATTTTCCAACAGAGTTTTTGAACTCTCTGACACCTTCTGGACTGCCAGTTCATCGACTTAAAATAAAAGTCAGTGCTATAATAATCCTATTAAGAAATTTAAATACTAAGAAAGGACTTTGTAATGGAACAAGATTTATTGTAACTAATTTGAAAAATAATCTAATTTATGCGGAGGTTCTAACTGGTCCTGCTCGAGGACAGATTGTCATCATTCCAAGGATAGATTTAATTACAAGTGATTTGGAATTGCCATTTAAATTTAAACGAAGACAATTTCCTATTCGAGTATCATTTGCTATGACAATAAATAAATCACAAGGACAGAGTTTAGAAAAAATTGGGATTTATTTGCCACATCATGTATTTGCTCATGATCAACTTTATGTGGCATTTTCTAGAGCAACCAAAAGGGAAAGTGTAAAAATTAAGATTGATGAATTTAGCAATCAAGGACATCTAATTGAAGGAAGTGAAAAATGTTTTACAAAAAATGTAATATACAGAGAAATTTTGTAAATTGAAGAATTATGAAATTGTATGAGACCTAATAATAGCGGGTTAGCGGTGGGTACATTAGACGTAATCAAAAAATATTTGAGTAAGGAAAAAAAATTGGTATAATAATTAAATAATAAAAAAAAAAATTTGTATGAATATATATTTACTAAACTAATGTTTCAGATTTAAAACATATTAAATTGTGTGGAAATTAAAATAACAAAAAAAATTAATATAAGCAAACAAAATTTTAATTATAAATATTTAAGTTTATGCAAAACAAGACGCAAAATACAATATCAGGGAGTGAAAAAAAAATAATAGTAGTCATCTTCGAAAAATTTGCAACATTTGATATAAATTTCGTGAAAATCGGTCAAAAAATATGCAAGTAGTTCGCGGTAATACAGACAGAACAATTAATCTTTTGTGTTAAATCAGGTTTTATAAAGGCTTTATGAGAACCGCGCGAAGCGCGGTCCGAATTATAAAAGCTTTGAGGACCGCGCGAAGCGCGGTCCGAAACGCTAGTATCTATATATATAAGTGCCGTCCGTCTGTCTGTCTGTATGTACGCGAACTCCTTCCACATTTGTGGACCGATTTTCTCGAAATTGGTACCAAAGTGTTGCAAATTTTTCGGGGATTGCTACTAATGTGGTTTTTTTTAGTTTCTACCCACCCACGCACACCCACCCACGCATTCACGCATTTATTGACCGATTTTCACGAAATTGGTACCAAAATTTCGCAAATTTTTCGTAGATGACGACGATGTGTTTTTATTAGTTTTATACCCCCACCCACGCACCCACCCACGCACGTATATTCACATATTCATTGACAGATTTTCACGAAATTGGTACCATAATTTTGCAAATTTTTCGAGGATCGTTAATTTGTGGTTTTTTAAAGGTTTTTTTAAGTTTACACCCACCCACGCACACCCACCCACGCATTCACGCATTTATTGACCGATTTTCACGGAATTGGTACCAAAATTTCGCAAATTTTTCGGGGATGGCTACTATGTTGTTTTTTTTAACTTTTGCACACCCACTCACCCACCCACGCACCCATCCACGTATTCACATATTCATTGACAGATTTTTATATAATCTATATATAAAGTACCTTTGTGGTTTTTTTTTAAGTTTTATATCCCTACTCATCCACCCACGCAGCAATTCATCAATTCATATATTTGTTGACAGATTTTCTCGAAATTGGTGTATTCACATGTTCATTGACAGATTTTTATATAATCTATATATATATAAGTACCTTTGTGGTTTTTTTTAAGTTTTATATCCCCATTCATCCACCCACGCAGCAATCCATCAATTCATATATTTGTTGACCGATTTTATCAAAATTGATATTAAATTTTTTAAAAATTTTTGGGGCTGACTACTGTTTTTTTTTAAATTTTTATACTACGATCAACCCACCCACGCATCTACCCACGCATTCAAAAATATATTTACTGATTTTATAGAAATTGTTAAGAAAATTTTCCAAATTTTTCGAGGATGGCTATTATGTGGTTTTTTTAAGTTTTGCTCAATGCACCCATCCATCAACTCATATATTTGTTGACCGATTTTATAGAAATTGGTACCAAAATTTTTAAATTTTTTCGGGAATGGCGAAAATGATGGTTTTTTAAAGTTTAAAACCCCAAATCACACACCCACCCACGCGCGCGCGCATTTTCGCTGATTTTCACCAAATTGGTATCAAAATGTTTAAAATTATTATGTTTGCGATGATCGATGAAAAATTTTGATTTTTATAAAATTTTAATTTTAAAAAAATATGTATATTTTTTTGAAGATTTCTACATCATTGTGTTTAGAATTTTCCAAAACATTGAAATATAAAATTTTATTAAATACATGAAATATGTATATTTTTTTGAAGATTTATACAACATTGTGTTTAGAATGTTCCAAAACATTGAGATATAAAATATTATTAAATACATGTATGTGTTCATCCACATTTATCCATTTTATTATATCTACACACACACACAAACATAGATATATAGATATACATACACATAGCGTTAAAAAATTTAATCTTATGTAATAATCTATATATAGTTTATATTTTTTGACGTGAGTAATTTAATGACTATTTGCTGGTTTCACATTTTAAATGTCATTTATTTAATGAAATAAATAGACTGATTAAAAAATAAAATAAGTATTATCATGGATAAAATATTAAATAAATCAAATAAATGTGAGAATATAATGAATGAAAATAATGGCATTAAACAGAGTGAAATAGTTAGAGAATGTGAGAATGTAATGAATGAAAATAATAGCATTAGCCAAGGCGACGAATATGAAAATGGTAAATATTAAAAAATAATTAATTAGTTAATTTATAAAAAATAATTTTATTTAATGTAATTGTACACACATACTTTATTGTTTAAAAAATTGCAGTACTTCAAGATGAGCAGTCTATATATCTATATCTATATATATAAGTGCCGTCCGTCTGTCTGTCTGTCTGTATGTACGCGAACTCCTTCCACATTTGTGGACCGATTTTTGTGAAACAGGTACCAAAATGTTGCAAATTTTTCGGGGGTGGCTGCTGTGGGGTTTATTTTAATTTTTAAAAAAAATTTTTTTTTCTCATAGAGGAGGGTATGTTTTCCTGAAAATAATTTTTTCACAGATTTTTACGCCATTTACGCCAATGTGTTTAGGGTGTTCCAAAACATTGTATGTGGGTGGTTGCGTGGGTTTTGCCCACCCGCGCAACCACCCAAAAAACCAACCAACGCACTTATACATTTGTTCACCGATTTTCAATAAATTCGTAAAAAAATTCAGCAAATTTTTCGGTGATGGCTACTATATGTGATTTTTTTAACCCACCCCCGCAACCACCCACGCACCCACCTACGCACTCATACATTTGTTAACCGATTTTCAATAAATTGGTTCCAAAATTTCGCTAATTATTCGGGGATGGCTACTATATGTGATTTTTTTTGTATTACACCTTCACCCACGCACCCACCCAAGCAATCACATATTTGTTAACCGATGTTTTCGAAATTGGTAGTAAAATTTTCGATATTTTTAAGGGATGACCATTATGGTTATTTTAAAGTTTTGCCCGCCCACGCAACCACCCACGCACCCACCTACGCAATCATATATTTTTTCATCTATTTGCATGAAATTGGTAACAAAATTTCGAAAATTATTCGGGGATGACTATTATATGTGATTTTTTTTAACAAACCCTCGCAACCACCCACGCACCCACCCACGTACTAATACATTTGTTCGCTGATTTTCACGAAATTGGTGAACGATTCGAAATTGGTATTAAAATTTTCAAATTTTTAATTTTTTAAGTTTTGCTAACCCACGCAACCACCCACACACCCACCCACGCACTCATAAATTTGTTAACCGATTTTCACGAAATTGGTACCAAAATTTCGAAAATTATTCGGGGATGAATATTATATGTGATTTTTTTAGTTTTGTCTACTTACGCACCCACCCACGCATCCACACATTTATTAAACGATTTTCACTAAATTGGTACTAAAATTTCGCAAATTTTTCAAAGATGGTTACTGTATGTGATTTTTTTTTAATTTTTAGCAAAATTTAGCAAATTTATTAGAGATGGCTACTATGTGGTTTTTTTTAATTTTACACCCCAACTCACCCATCCACGCATCTACTCACGCGCGTGCGCATTTAAAAAATGTTATTTTATGTTGAAAAACTTTGTAGTTATAAAAGAGAAACATATAATTTTAATAAAATCATCTTTTGGTAGTGGCGTGATTGTTAAATGGTGTTATTAAGTAAGAGCATTTATTTATTAATGTATTGTTTTTTTTTTAAATCGTAAAAATTTTTAAATTATTTTGTTCAGTGAGATTTTGCAAAAATCACCCCTTAGAGGTGATGAGTTTTATTTACATGTCATTTCAGAAATGACTATCTATCTATCTATATCTATATATATAAGTAGCTGGTTTCACATATTAAATGTCATCATTGATCAAACGAATACAAATCAATTTGAAAATACAATCATGGAAGAAAATAATATACCGAAAGAAATAGAAAAAGAAATTGAAGAATTTCTAAATGGTAAATATAAATAATAATTAATTTATTTAAATAAAATAATATTTTTATTTAATTTGTTAATTGTTTTATTTAAATTAATATATTATCACATTAACATATAATCTAATATATTTTTTAATTAAAAAATTTCAGTAATTGAAGATGATCAAATAAATACAAATGAATTTGAAAATTCAATTGTGGAAGAAAATAATATACCGAAAGAAATAGAAAATGTTCTGATAAATAAAACAAATGGATTTGAAATTAAAAATATAACGATGAATCAATTAAATATATCAACAGAAATTGAAGAATTTCAAAATGGTAAAAATATAAACAATAATTAATTTATTTAAATAAAATATTTTTTTATAAATTTGTCAATCGTTTTATTTAAATTAATATTATTACATATATATAAAGATATAACCTAATCTATATATATAAATAAAAAATTTCAGTACTTGAAGATGGGCTAGATCATGTATTAATAATGCCATTAGAAGAATTTGAAAAACGAGAGGAGCTAAAGAAGGAGGAGTGTATGAAGAATGAATTTAAAGATAAATTTCAGAAAAAAAATAAAAAGCGGAAAGAAGATAATAATGACAATGATGAAAAAAAGGATAAACAAATTAAAAAAATATAATTTGGTATAAAATAATTATTTAAATTATTAAATATGTGTATTTTTTACATGTTTAGATATTTAATAAAAATTATATATTAAAAATTTTTATTTGTTAATTATTATTTAATAAAATTCGCTGCTTTTTAAATTTCTATACGCTAATTTAATTATTTTTTCAAAATTAATAGAATAAATATTACAACTTTTGTTTGAGATATGCCCAAATATAATATTAATAATTAAATTTTCTACAATTTGCAATATGGGATACGTAACAATAACAGTAATATTATATGTAAAAATTATAGTTTACAAAACTTAATTTAAAAAAATTAATAAACTAACATCATAAATAATAAAAATAACAAACAATAATAAAACTAAAAAACTAATAAATAAATAATAAAAAAAATAATATTTATAATATTAATAACAATAAAATATTTATTTAATAATAAATTAATAATAAAAAAATAATATTAATAATATTAATAATAATTTATTTATATAAATAAATAATTATTTATTTATGTAAATAAATTTTTGTTATGTTTTGTGGCGGGAGAGAGAGAGAGGAAGAAGGAGGCTAAAGGGAAAGAAGATATATATCTAACCTAACCATATTATCTCTTTCTCTCTTTCTCTCTTTCTCTCTCTCTCTCTCTCTCTCTCTCTCTCTCTCTCTCCCTCTCTCTCTCTCTCTATCTATCTATCTATTTATCTCTCTCTGTCTCTCTTTGAAATTAAAATTTACTTACATTATGCTCACTGGTGTTGCACGCATTTTCGTTTATCTCTTTAGACATCTTGATTAATTAGAAGCCGATTTATACAATTATACGTAGTAATTAGAGATGTGTGACATTAACTACAAAGAACAGTTGAAAGAAATGTGGTACGCATAAAATAATAATATTGAAGATAAATGTTACTATAGTCAAGGCATACAAATTAAAGGTTTATTTACACGAATTGCACACATATACAAAAACACATACACAAATTTTTCAAAAATTACTTCTTGATGTAATTTTGTAAAAATCACACCTTAGGGATGAGTTTCGATTTTTTAACGTGAGTCATTTAATAAATTTATCTATAATAAATTGCTGGTTTCAAATTAAATTACGTTAAATGTCATAATGGATAGGTCAAATAAAATAGAAAATGTTATAATAAATAAAATCCGCACAACAAAGAAGGAGTCGAAGGTGTAAAATTTTACGAGAAAGGAAATAGTAATAGACGAAGTTATAACGTTGAAGAGGGAGAGTGAAGGGAGAAACGGTAGATATTTTACATATTTATATATATAGAAATTTGTAATAATTGTGTTTAAATATTTGTAATTAATATTATTTAATAATTACACTTTTATTATATTTTTCTTATATGTAAAAAAGATTTCTAAGATATTTAAAATTCAATTATATAAAAATTATATAAAAAAAATTTATATAAATTATATAAAAATCTATATTATAAAATTATATAAAATAGATATAGATAGATAGAAAAATATATAGAATTATATAAAAAGGCTGCTGTGCGCCTGTAAAAAAAGGCTGCTGTACGCCTATAAAAAAGGCTGCTGTGCGCCTGTAAAAAAAGGATGCTGTGCCCCTGTAAAAAAAGGCTGCTGTGCGCCTATAAAAAAGGCTGCTGTGCGCCTATAATAAAAGGCTGCAGTGCGCTTATAAAAAGAGGCTGCTGTGCGCCTATAAAAAAAGGCTGCTGTGCGCCTATAAAAAGAGGCTGCTGTGCGCCTATAAAAAGAGGCTGATGTGCGCCTATAAAAAGAGGCTGCTGTGCGTTTATAAAAAAAGGTTGTTGTGCGCATATAAAAAAAGGCTGCGGTGCGCCTATAAAAAAAGCTGCTGTGTGCCTATATAAAGAATTAATATAAAACATAATAAGCACGAAAAAGAAAAGATTCATCAAGAAAATCGATGAACTAATGAATAAATAATTCTTGGTCATACAGAAAGACAAATAATATTTTATATATATAGAATAATATATATATAGATTATTACGGCACTTATATAGATATATATAGATAGATATAATTTTTTTATATAAAATTAGGTAATAACATATATTTGAGAACATATATATTCAAAAATTACTATTATACATATTTAAAAAATACTCTATTGTTAATTAACAATTCGTATAATATACCTACGTATACGTCGTATACGGTACGACGTAGACAAGTATGCCTCAAAAGAGAAAAGGCGGAAATTTGTATAAAGTGAGTCGCGAAAGCAAGCGCTTACGACAAATACGAATAATTGAGAGTTTTGAGGAAAGGTCTCAACGACTTGAAGCTAATGTTCAAAGAAATTCTCAGAAGAGGATCAATGAAAATGATAACGCAAGGTCTCAACGACTCGAAGCTGATGCTCAGAGACATGCTCAGCAAAGGACCCACGAAAATGATGACGCAAAGTCTCAACGACTCGAAGCTGATGCCCAGAGACATGCTCAGCAGAGGGCCGACGAAAATGATGACGCAAGGTCTCAACAACTTGAAGCTGATGCCCAGAGACATGCTCAAGGAAGACAAAAAGCTAAACAATTAAATCATTACATTGCGCTAATTGCCAAGGACCATGAAATAAATGTGCCAGTTTATACACTTGGCCAAATGAATGTAGAATGCCAATTTTGCAAATCATTAAACTTTGCATGTGAAAAATCTAAAGATGGAAAATTCACATATTGTTGTCAAAAAGGCAAGCTTCAATTAAAGCCAATAATATGTCCTGATTTTCTTAAAAAATTATATAATGGAAATGATTATAAATCAAAAAATTTTATGAATAATATTCGTTCATATAACAGCGCTTTAGCTATGGCTTCAATGGGTGCGCCGGGAAATAGAAATCCATTGGATGTTGTGAACAATGCTCCTTATTGCTTAAAGATTCATGGGCAATATCATCATTTAACTTCAACAGCAATGCGCCCAGCGGATGGGCAAGCTCCGCGATTTGCACAGCTTTACTTTTTAGATACAGAAGAAGCTGTAAATCATAGAATGAATAACAAAGCTAATAAGGAGTGTGATTCAGAAATGAAAGAGTTGTCAAGTTTTATGGTTCAATGCAATGAATTTGCAAAAACATTCAAGATGATGCGTCAGGTTGAACAAGATCTTAATCCGATAGGAAATAAAACCATAAATTTAATGTTGTCCTTTAGAAAAAATCCTCAACAAGATCAAAGAAGATACAATGCTCCACAAGCAAATGAAATAGCTGTGGTCTTTAAGAATGTAGATGGTGAACCTCCATTTGAAAGAGACGTTCGGATTTATAATAAAAATTCGAACGATGTTCAACAAATATCAATTCTAGACAAAAGGTGTGACCCAATGTGTTATCCTTTGTTATATCCATATGGTAACAATGGATGGCATTCAGAACTTAAATCATATAATCCTAAATATCCAGGATTCAAAGTAACTCAAATGGATTATTATGCTCACCTGTTAGCACCAAGATTAGAATTTAGTCAATTTAAAAAGGCAGGCAAATTGAGATGTCAATTTATACTTGATGTCTATATGAAAACTGAAGCAAATAGGCTTAATTATATTAAATTAAATCAACCTCAATTAAGAGCAGAACTTTATTCGGGATTAATGGATCACCTAGATAATCGAGCACAAAATGAAGGAATTACAGCTGGTATATCTGTGATATTACCTTCTTCATTTATGGGCAGTCCAAGAAACATGCAAGAAAGGTACCAAGATGCTATGTCTTTGGTAAGAAAGTTTGGTAAACCAGATATTTTTCTTACAATGACTTGCAATCCTCAATGCCCAGAAATTAAGGATAATCTTGATGGATGTTTAATAGAATTTCGACCAGATTTGGTCGCTAAAACATTTAACTTGGATGTCAAAGAGATTTTAAATGATCTAATTCATAATAAAATTTTTGGAAATATAATTGCTTATGCAGGTGTGATTGAATTTCAAAAAAGAGGACTTCCACATTTGCATTTACTTCCAATGTTGAGTGATGAAGATAAGCCCCGACTTCAAGAAGTTATTGACATGATGATATGGGCTGAAATCCTTGATGAAGAAAGATATTCAGAACTTAATTTAAAAATTTTGAAGCACATGATTCATGGTCCTTGTGGAGATTCCTCCCACAGATATCCTTGCACTGGAGACGATGGAAAATGTTCAAAAGGTTTTCCAAAAGAGTTTCGTGAAGAAACTAATGCTAATGTGAATGGATATCCTATGTATCAACGAAGGAATTTTGGTAAAAAATACATCGTTAGAGGCAAAGAAGTTGATAATCGATGGGTGGTGCCATATTCATCATATTTAATCATGAAATATGATCGACATATCAATTTGGAAATATGTTCATCGGTGAAGAGCGTAAAATACTTATATAAATATATTCATAAAGGATTTGACTGTGCTGCCATTGAAGTGCAAGCACGAGATGGCATAAGGCTAATTAAAATAGATGAAATTAAATCATTCCTGGATGCAAGATATATTAGTGCTCCAGAAGCAATGTGGAGATTGAACGGATACGATCTGTTTATGAGATCTCATACAGTAATCAGATTGGCAGTTCATTTGCCTAATCGTCAAATGGTTTATTTTCGAGCAGGAAATGAAGAGCAAGCTGCTCAGAGAGAGCTCACTCGAGATACTACGCTGACTGCATGGTTCAAATTAAATCAATCTGATGAAAATGCAGTGAATTTTATTTACACAGATATTCCTTATCATTATGTATATGATAAAAAAGAAACTAGTGGAAGTCACGCAAAAAAGGTGGTGAAAAAATAATTTCAAGACTCTATACAGTAAGCATAAAAGATATTGAGAGATTTTATCTCCGTCTTCTTCTACTACATGTGACAGGAGTTAAATGTTTTGAAGATTTGAGAACTATAAATGGAGTTCTTTATAATACATTTAAAAAAAGATGCAGCAATTGCAAAAAATTTGGTAGAAAATGATAATCTTTGGGGAAAAACGCTGGAAGAAGCAACAGAATCGAATATGCCTGCACAACTTCGAGAATTATTTGCTTACATTTGCATCTTTGGAACTCCAACAGATGTACCAACTATTTGGAATAAATATAAAGATTTCATGATTGAGGACTTTGTACATAACAATGTTGTAAATCCTGAAAATATGGCTTTAAACCATATACAAGGAATTCTGATAAATAATGGAAGTAGCTGTGAGAACTTCCAATTGACAAATACAACTCCAATAAATATTTACGTAACAGAGTATAATGTGGATGAAAAAAGAATACGTGGTGATTATTTATTATCGACACTAAATGCTGAGCAAAAGCACGTGTACGATATAGTCATGCGAGCAATTGAAAATGAAAATGAAACTCAGAGGTTATTTTTTATTGACGGGTTTGCAGGAAGTGGTAAAACATACCTATTTAACACATTTTTAAGTGTTATTCGAGGAAGAAACGAAATAATTCTTCCATGTGCTTCAACTGGAATTGCAGCCACACTTCTGAAAGGAGGAAGAACTTATCACTCTCTGTTTAAGCTTTCAATCCCAATTGATGATGGAGCTAAATCAAATATTAGAGGAAATTCTCAAGGTGCACGAGAATTGATTAATGCCAAATTAATCATATGGGATGAAGTGAGCATGACTGTTGGACATGCTTTAACAGCAGTTGATAAACTTTTAAAGGATTTGATGAAGAATCCTCGACCATTTGGAGGAAAAGTAATTTTATTTGCAGGAGATTTCAGACAAAATCTCCCAGTAGTGCCTCATGCACAAAAAGCAGCTATAATTGAATCGATTGTAAAATACAATCCTATATGGAGGAACGTAACTCAAGTTAAATTAAAACAAAATATGAGAATTGCGGAAGAAAAAGAATTTTCAAATTGGCTAATGCAACTCGGAGATGGTAAATTATCAAATAAGGATGGACTACATCTCGATACAATTGAAATCCACAAAGATTTTATATCAAAAGAATCTCTTATTAATGAAATTTTTGGTGATAGAATCACCATGGAACGGATTAGAGAAAATCCAGATCGAGCGATAATTTGTCCTAAAAATGAGGATACTTTTAAAATTAATGACACAATCCTTTGTCAAATGGAAGGAGAGGAAAAGGAATATCTCTCAATTGACTTTATTGTAAGTGATGATCCACAGGAGCAATTAAATTTTCCAACAGAGTTTTTGAACTCTCTGACACCTTCTGGAATGCCAGTTCATCGACATAAAATAAAAGTCAGTGCTATAATAATCCTATTAAGAAATTTAAATACTAAGAAAGGACTTTGTAATGGAACAAGATTTATTGTAACTAATTTGAAAAATAATCTAATTTATGCGGAGGTTCTAACTGGTCCTGCTCGAGGACAGATTGTCATCATTCCAAGGATAGATTTAATTACAAGTGATTTGGAATTGCCATTTAAATTTAAACGAAGACAGTTTCCTATTCGAGTATCATTTGCTATGACAATAAATAAATCACAAGGACAGAGTTTAGAAAAAATTGGGATTTATTTGCCACATCATGTATTTGCTCATGATCAACTTTATGTGGCATTTTCTAGAGCAACCAAAAGGGAAAGTGTAAAAATTAAAAAGCCGAACTATAAAAGCTTTGAGGACCGCGCGAAGCGCGGTCCGAAACGCTAGTTCGTATATAAGTGCCGTCCGTCTGTCTGTCTGTATGTACGCGAACTCCTTCCACATTTGTGGACCGATTTTTGTGAAACAGGTACCAAAATGTTGCACATTTTTCGGGGGTGGCTGCTGTGGGGTTTATTTTCATTTTTAAAAAAATTTTTTTTTTCTCATAGAGGAGGGTATGTTTTCCTGAAAATAATTTTTTTACAGATTTTTACGCCATTTACGCCAATGTGTTTAGGGTGTTCCAAAACATTGTATGTGGGTGGTTGCGTGGGTTTTGCCCACCCACGCAACCACCCAAAAAACCAAGGCACTTATACATTTGTTCACCGATTTTCAATAAATTCATAAAAAAATTCAGCAAATTTTTCGGTGATGGCTACTATATGTGATTTTTTTAACCCATCCCCGCAACCACCCACGCACCCACCTACGCACTCATACATTTGTTAACCGATTTTCAATAAATTGGTTCCAAAATTTCGCTAATTATTCGGGGATGGCTACTATATGTGATTTTTTTTGTTTTACACCTTCACCCACGTACCCACCCAAGCAATCACATATTTATTAACCGATGTTTTCGAAATTGGTAGTAAAATTTTCGATATTTTTAAGGGATGACCATTATGGTTATTTTAAAGTTTTGCCTACCCACGCAACCACCCACGCACCAACCTACGCAATCATATATTTTTTCATCTATTTGCATGAAATTGGTAACAAAATTTATCAAATTTTTCGGGGATGGCTATTATATGTGATTTTTTTAACAAACCCTCGCAACCACCCACGCACCCACCCACGTACTAATACATTTGTTCGCTGATTTTTTCACGAAATTGGTGAACGATTCGAAATTGGTATTAAAATTTTCAAATTTTTAATTTTTTAAGTTTTGCTAACCCACGCAACCACCCACACACCCACCCACGCATTCATAAATTTGTTAACCGATTTTACGAAATTGGTACCAAAATTTCGAAAATTATTCGGGGATGACTATTATATGTGATTTTTTTAGTTTTGTCTACTTACGCACCCACCCACGCATCCACACACGCATTCACACATTTATTAAACGATTTTCACTAAATTGGTACTAAAATTTCGCAAATTTTTCAAAGATGGTTACTGTATGTGATTTTTTTTTTGTCTACATACGCACCCACCAACGCACCCACTCACGCATTTACAAATTTATTGACCGATTTTCAAGAAATTGGTAGCAAAATTTAGCAAATTTATTAGAGATGGCTACTATGTGGTTTTTTTTAATTTTACACCCCAACTCACCCACCCACGCATCTATATATATAAGTGCCGTCCGTCTGTCTGTCTGTATGTACGCGAACTCCTTCCACATTTGTGGACCGATTTTTGTGAAACAGGTACCAAAATGTTGCAAATTTTTCGGGGGTGGCTGCTGTGGGGCTTATTTTCATTTTTAAAAAAATTTTTTTTTTCTCATAGAGGAGGGTATGTTTTCCCGAAAATAATTTTTTTACAGATTTTTACTCCATTTACGCCAATGTGTTTAGGGTGTTCCAAAACATTGTATGTGGGTGGTTGCGTGGGTTTTGCCGACCCGCGCAACCACCCAAAAAACCAACCAACGCACTTATACATTTGTTCACCGATTTTCAATAAATTCGTAAAAAAATTCAGCAAATTTTTCGGTGATGGCTACTATATGTGATTTTTTTAACCCACCCTCGCAACCACCCACGCACCCACCTACGCACTCATACATTTGTTAACCGATTTTCAATAAATTGGTTCCAAAATTTCGCTAATTATTCGGGGTCTATATATATAAGTGCCGTCCGTCTGTCTGTCTGTATGTACGCGAACTCCTTCCACATTTGTGGACCGATTTTTGTGAAACAGGTACCAAAATGTTGCACATTTTTCGGGGGTGGCTGCTGTGGGGTTTATTTTCATTTTTAAAAAAATTTTTTTTTTCTCATAGAGGAGGGTATGTTTTCCTGAAAATAATTTTTTTACAGATTTTTACGCCATTTACGCCAATGTGTTTAGGGTGTTCCAAAACATTGTATGTGGGTGGTTGCGTGGGTTTTGCCCACCCACGCAACCACCCAAAAAACCAACCAATGCACTTATACATTTGTTCACCGATTTTCAATAAATTCGTAAAAAAATTCAGCAAATTTTTCGGTGATGGCTACTATATGTGATTTTTTTAACCCACCCCCGCAACCATCCACGCACCCACCTACGCACTCATACATTTGTTAACCGATTTTCAATAAATTGGTTCCAAAATTTCGCTAATTATTCGGGGATGGCTACTATATGTGATTTTTTTTGTTTTACACCTTCACCCACGTACCCACCCAAGCAATCACATATTTATTAACCGATGTTTTCGAAATTGGTAGTAAAATTTTCGATATTTTTAAGGGATGACCATTATGGTTATTTTAAAGTTTTGCCCACCCACGCAACCACCCACGCACCCACCTACGCAATCATATATTTTTTCATCTATTTGCATGAAATTGGTAACAAAATTTATCAAATTTTTCGGGGATGGCTATTATATGTGATTTTTTTTAACAAACCCTCGCAACCACCCACGCACCCACCCACGTACTAATACATTTGTTCGCTGATTTTCACGAAATTGGTGAACGATTCGAAATTGGTATTAAAATTTTCAAATTTTTAATTTTTTAAGTTTTGCTAACCACGCAACCACCCACACACCCACCCACGCATTCATAAATTTGTTAACCGATTTTACGAAATTGGTACCAAAATTTCGAAAATTATTCGGGGATGACTATTATATGTGATTTTTTTAGTTTTGTCTACTTACGCACCCACCCACGCATCCACACACGCATTCACACATTTATTAAACGATTTTCACTAAATTGGTACTAAAATTTCGCAAATTTTTCAAAGATGGTTACTGTATGTGATTTTTTTTTAATTTTGTCTACATACGCACCCACCAACGCACCCACTCACGCATTTACAAATTTATTGACCGATTTTCAAGAAATTGGTAGCAAAATTTAGCAAATTTATTAGAGATGGCTACTATGTGGTTTTTTTTAATTTTACACCCCAACTCACCCACCCACGCATCTACTCACGCGCGTGCGCATTTAAAAAATGTTATTTTATGTTAAAAAACTTTGTAGTTATAAAAGAGAAACATATAATTTTAATAAAATCATCTTTTGGTAGTGGCGTGATTGTTAAATGGTGTTATTAAGTAAGAGCATTTATTTATTAATGTATTGTTTTTTTTAAATCGTAAAAATTTTTAAATTATTTTGTTCAGTGAGATTTTGCAAAAATCACCCCTTAGAGGTGATGAGTTTTAGTATACGAACCGCACGACGCTCCAATGAAATGCTGTAAAAATGAAATTAGTTTGAAAATAATACAATTTGTAAAAAAAAAAAAAAAAAAAATATAAAGATAGAAAGAAGTTAAACTTACTCGTCACATTTATTCTCAAACGATGGAGTGTCATCACGACTCGGGACGTAATTATTCACAGGTCTGCCGGAGCCACTGCTTCTTTTAGCGTAGTACATATTTCCAGATTTTAAAAGTGAACCACCAGTATGAACGGTTAACGCTACACTGATCGTATAAAGAAATTAATCGAGTGTTGTACATGACGCTTATTTTTAAAAATAGTGGGGTAAATGTGGCGGGAGATTCTAGAATACTATTGGCGCTATGAAATTTAGGAGAAGGGGAAACGGCACTCGGATAAAAAGAATTCTTAGAAACGATTCGTGAGGAAAGGATTGGGGAAGGGGAATAAGAGATAAAACACATTAATGTTTAAATATTTTATTTTTCCAAATCTTGCAATTCTTTCTGGCGTTGCGACCACCAGTTAAATATTTTGAATACATTTTGTAATGCGCAATTCTTAACATGTTTTCCACATCGCATAGTGTTTTTAACATCTAGATTATTTAGAGACTCGATATCATCGTAATCAGCATCCAAGGTCTCAATAATGAAACCGTTTCCCGCATCATCCAATATATCGGCTAACCATTCTCGCTTCTCAAGTCCTTTTACATATACGAGAATGGATTCTTCTTCTTCTTCATGTGGTCCACCAACGATAGCTGTTGTAATCAAACGCTGAGCCATGCTGTATGGAACGTTTCCATCTTCCCATTGCAATCCATGATGATTTCGAGTCAACCATGAGGCTTGGTGTCTCTCCGATTTTATGAGTACACTCCATGGTACAGGACATGCGAAAAAATAATGTGACAAAATAAATCCTCTTCTCAGGATTGCCGCTTCCTTTACAATGAATTGTTTATTGAGGATAAACCCCTGTAGATCCACAAACGTTGGTACGGACATGACGAGATCTCTCTTTTCGATGTATCAGTTAAAAAGAAGAATGGCAACTATCTCATAACACTTTGATTTATATTCTGCTATGCTTCCCCCTCTCTCTAAATTGTTGGTGTGTTTAGGTGATTTTGCGCACAACGTTGGTCAACGGGTTGTACTGGATCACGCGATCATGTATGATGAGACAGTACGCAGTGGTATTCATCGGCACATTCTCCTTACACTCGAATTCCAATCTCACATCCACGGTTGCGCTCTTGACCGATTCGTTTTGTCGAGAACAATCGATGATCACGAACGGACCGTTACGTAGAAACATTGAGACGGTGAGACTCGGCTCGAGATACTCGTATCCATAATAGTTCTTGCAGAAACGCGCATACGTATCGTACAGAATCGACCATCTGTTTTTATCGAAATCCAGATTCATATCGTCGTACGGATAACATTCCGAGTTCAGATAGAGTTTCACATTGGTCATCTTGCAATCGTCGAATCGACTCATATCTTCAGACATGATGTTTTTCCGACCTGTCTGCAGAGCGAAGATAACATATCGTGGCTTCTCCAGCTGAGTCGCTGTCTTAATAGCCCATGAATGCTTAGTTGTACGCTGCAATAGCGGATACTCATACAGATCCCACGAGCGAAAACCCATGCTGAGGTAATGTCCGCTTTCCAGAGCGCGCAGCATCGACAGCTTCTTAATCTCGCTCAATAACACATGTGGCATTCGCCATTGTATCTTGAATATGTTGATCACAGGCTCCAGCGTCGAATCTCCAACCAGACAATTGTTGTCGTTGCGCGATCGTATTAAGATTAACTCATGACGAGCGTTCATCACCACTCGTCTGTAATCCTCGCAAAATCCCAATAACATGTAGAGCGGTACGCAAAAATTGAAGTTTCCATTTGCAGTAGTCGGATCAGTCCAGAGGGGTTTCGCAGAAGAGGCGACTCCCTGCCAATACAGACGTCTGTCTAGTGGGGATCACTCGGTCCACTATAAACATTCGGCGAGTGACACGCGATCGGGGGGGGTGTCTGTCTAGCAGGTGTACAGGCTCCTCCCCCAAACGAGAGGTATGTCCGGGCAGAGGGACATTTTGGGGTGGACGGTCTCTGCGGGGACCCGAAATCTATCGCACCCTCCTGGGTGGCACTCTCCCGTCGGTCGCCACCTTGTCGTGGTGGGAGGGCTCACCCAGTGCACTGTCGTACTGGGTGCCAAGAGCGACCAGTACCAAGATTACTTGGTACAAGGCCTTTCCATGCATGGAAAGGCGGTATGCGTGAAGTTCCCATGATTGTCTAACGATGATCCTGACGGGCCATGCCGGCGGGGTTCGCCCCGGTAGGGTCACCCATGCCGGACGGGCCGTTAGGGGAGTAGATAAACATGGGGGCTATGTATGAATGTGTGAGTGATGGCAGCGGGCGGCTGCCTAAGGGCCTAGGCTCACCGCCCTAGGGGAGTTCACCCCGAAACAAAAACAAAATATGGGAGGTAAAAAGAAAAAGAAGGTAGTACCGGCCCAGAAGAACTCGGATGCTTCAGGGCCCGGCAGGGAGGGGGGTATAGTCCCGGCCTCTACCCTGTCGTCATCGAACGACGGGCAGCAGGCGGCAAGGAGGAAGGAGTTCTGGGCTCGACAGATGGAGGAGTTCTTTGGACCGGGGATGGGTGAATGGTTCAAGGAGTCTTTGGCCGATCTTGATACGACCGAGATTGTCCAGAGTTATGTCGGCGAGTACGGATTGTTGGAGAAGCGGTTCGTCAAGTTCGCGGCAACTAAACCGTCGGAGGATTGCAAAATACTGCAAAGTTTGTTGGATGACATCAACGAAATGGCGGCGACGATGATGGAGCTGGGCGTTCGCGTTTGAGAGCGATTGCGGGCGGCTCCGGCATAGGCTCGAGTCGAAACAGGGTGAGTCGAGGGTCCGTTGTGATGCGGCCACGATGACTGAGGAGGTCATCGATCGGGCCGCATCCCCGGAAACGGGAGAGATCGGCGAACCCATAGATGCGGAGATGGATGTGGAGGCGGACGCAGCGGTGGCTGGAAAGACACCACCAGCGACGCCTCCAGGCAGATCGACGGATGGGTTGGAGTCCAGGCTGGACGATATAATGTCCAGACTGGATTCCAACACGAAAAGGCTCGCCTTGCTTGAGAAGCGGATCGTTGAGAACAAGGCGGGTGCGAGGAGGAAGAAAGAGAGGATGGAGAGGAAGGAGCCGGACTTGTCCGGTTCATCCTCTGATGGGGGAGATAAGGGGGAATGGGTGGAGGTTGTGGGGCGAGGTGGTGGTAAAAAGAGGAGAAGGGTTGTGGGGATTATGGGAGCGGGGGTTGGCGTTGGCATCGGCGTTGGCGCTGGTGTCGGGGGTGGGGAGGGTGGTTATGGAGATGGAGTTAGGGTTAAGGGTGTTGCGGGGGCCGTGTCCCTCGGCGGGGCCACGGCCGCCAATGCAATGGGGACGGCGAGGTGCTACCGGTGCCTGTGCCCTGGGCACGTGCGGTACCGGTGCACCTCGTTGGTGGACAGGGGCGGACGGTGTTATCGCTGCGCCGCCCCTGGCCACAGGGCGTCGGAGTGCGTGGGCGGCCCTCGGTGTCCACTGTGTGTGGACCTCCGACGACCGTCTGCGCACCAACTTGGGGGGCCGGGATGCGCTAGGGCGGCGCCCTCGCGCATCCCGGGGGAATGAGGAGAGAACCCGGCCGCGGGCTCGGGGGGGTCCCCTCGGCGAAACAGCCGAGGTGGAGGCCCCCCGGGCGCGTGGGCCTGACTGTCTCCCCCATTAAAGGGGGAGTGGGGGGAGGAGGGAGGAGCGCTGTGAGTTCATAGCGCCCTTCCCTCAATGAGTAGAAGCTTGGCCGCTTGCCCGCCCGCCGGTGGCTCGTAAGAGTTAGCCGGTGGGAGGGCGGGCGGCCTTGCGTCCCCGTCCAGCCGGGGCGTCTCCTCGGAGAGGCCTCGGTGTTAGTGCCGGACACCACTGGCCGAACTCCTAACCCCTTTGGGGAGGGGGGGAGTCATGGCGTCTGGCAGTGGGAGGGTGCCGCAGGGGGTCCAAGCTCCGGCTTGATCCCCATTGCACGCGGTTCCCCCCCTGCGAGGTAGGCGGTGGTTTGTGGCCCTTCCACCGGGAGTATACCCCCTATGGGGTTCTCCCGGGGGGAGGGAGCGGCCGCCGTCGAGAGAGGGGCCTCCTCTGTTGTCGCCAAATCCAACCCCCCTTTGGGGGCGGAGGGAGCGGCAACATTGGGGGCCGGGGGGGGCGGCAGGGGCTTAGGAGCGGGGGCTCCCGGGTCCCATTGCACGCCGCCCCTCCACGGAGGGGAGAGGAGTGGTGGTGGTCCCCACTCCTCTCTGCCTGATAGGACATTGTCCTATCAAACGGAGGGGACGCACCAGAAAGTGGTGCGTCACGGCGCTTCGGAGGCCCCGTGTGCATGCGAAAGCGATTCCCGGGGCCTCCGAGTAGCGCCAGGAGGACCACCGTCAGGTTTAGCGGGTCGGGAAATGGGCCTGCCGCCCTTTCCCATCCCCGCATAACCCGAAGCCTCCCCCGAGGTGGAGGGTATGTGTTTAACACATTCCTGACGCAAAAAAAAAAAAAAAAAAAAAAGGTTTCGGACCTCGACTCTCAAAGGACGACGGTCCATGTGCCAAACCCTCCTCCACGTGGTGAGAGTTGGAAACGTCGAGGTACCCCCTCGGCGGCTAACGGGTCACTGGCTTCGGGCAGAGCGCATATATCGCTATGTGTCTCTGGACACTGGCGTGATCGCTTGATATCCCTTCGAATGCTGCGGTCACAGCCGAAAACTGGGCGAATGCCCGGTCGATAGGCTGGGGGTAATTATCCTTAAGCCGTGGCAGGGGATGTCGGGTGATCGCAAAGGTGTCATCGCGGCGCATTAGGCGCAATCTCGAGGAAGCTTGTTCCTCGGGATGGCCGACCTGAGGAGGAAGGAAATATAGCTTGGCTTGTTTCCGAATCTGAGGGAGAACCGGCCCGGGTGCCTTGCTTGCGGGGTGCTCACGGAGAGGTGGCGGCTTGGTGGGAGGCGAGGCACGCCTCGACGAGCCTACTGGGAACAGCCATCCTCTCCGCTAGTAGGTTGCGCCTCCGGGGTCGGAGATGCTCGGGCAGGAGCGGCCTCACTGCGCGTCCTGGCTGACGGTGATGTACCGGTGGGCTTTGGCCGTGCCGGGGTGATCGGTTGGCTGGGATTCGCGGATCGCCTGAGGTCTGCACGCGTTACCCGCTCCGCATGGGGCTCGAAAGAGACCCAAGTAGAGTGGGTGATGAGGGTTGTGCTTCACCCTCCGGAAATACGGAAGCACACTTACATCGAGTCACTTATGTCGAGACACGGATGCCCACCGGGGCGCGGTGATGTCAAGTGAAGGGGGATCCCGGAGCCTGACATCGCCAGCAACAGGGGTCCGCCTCCCCCTCGTATAAAAACTCGGAGGCGGGGACACGGGTAGAGATGATGATGGTTCTCTGGGTCTTTACTCAGAGGGCAATGCATCATACAAACAGGGGTCCGCCTTTCCCCTCGTATAAAAACGCGAAGGCGGCCGGTGCTGGGATGTATTCGAAATGGAAACATCCTGGTTAAATGGCATGGTCTGACCGGTGGACGGGCACGTGCTCCTGCGATTTCGGTTGTTCCTTGTGTCGGGGTGGGTCCCTGGTGAGCCCCCTCACCCCATATGACACTTGGAGCGGCCCACCTCCCCTCTTCTGTCAGAGGCTAGGTGCCAAGAGGGGTTTCGCAGGAGAGGCGACTCCCTGCCAATACAGACGTCTGTCTAGTGGGGATCACTCGGTCCACTATAAACATTCGGCGAGTGACACGCGATCGGGGGGGTGTCTGTCTAGCAGGTGTACAGGCTCCTCCCCCAAACGAGAGGTATGTCCGGGCAGAGGGACATTTTGGGATGGACGGTCTCTGCGGGGACCCGAAATCTATCGCACCCTCCTGGGTGGCACCCTCTCGTGGGATGCGGCCTTGCCGTGGCGAGAGGGCTCACCCCTTGCAAGAGGATAGTCTTGCAAGGGGTGCTAACAGCATCCCGTACCCGAGTAACGTCGGGTACATTAACTCCCCGAGTCTGGGGAGTTTTCCCCAGTCCCGGGGAGCCCTCCCTTTTGGGAGGAGGGGGCCCACTTCCCCTATAGAGCCTCGGCTCGTATGTGGTAAGGGATGGCGACCCGGAATACAAACGCCCGGTGGCATGGCACCGTTAGGAGAGACCACTGCACGGCGCTCCGGCGCTTGCCCTCCCGCCATGCATTTCGCGGCCCGGGCCGCGGGGTTCTTGCTCTGTTTTCTCGGGGGGGGGTATTTTTCGGGGGTTTTCTCCCGGGGGTATTCCCCCCGGGGTCTCGGGGTGGGGATTTTTGCGGCTGGGGCCGCGGGGGAGGGGACCAGCTGTGATCACCCGAGGGGCCTTGCCCGGAGGGTTTAACCCGAGGGGCGACGACCGGAGGGGATCACAGCGGTCGGTCGCCGGGGCCGCTCGGACGTATTCCGAGGCGGGGCCCGGCGACAAGAAGTACCCCAGGGTGCTGGTTGGGAGTCCCCAGGCTGGGTAGCCTGAGTCTCCGTGCCAGCGTCCCTGGGGGGTAGCCGCGCCCGGGCCACTCGGACGTATTCCGAGCTCGGGTCGGGCGCGGCGCGGAGGTCACGCGTGGTTACCCAAGGGGCATAGCCCGGAGGGTGCCACGCGGACCTGCCGCCAAGGCCGCTCGGACTTATTCCGAGGCAGGGCTCGGCGGCGAGAGCAGGTACTCCTGGCCGGTCGGGACCGTTTCCCCTTCCGAACCGGCCGGTCAGGAGAGGCGTGGTCCCTTCCGCTGGACGTGATTCCCGGCGGGGGGACGTGCTGGTCGCCACGGCGGGCAAGGTGTGGACGGGGAGCGGCGTCCTCACCCCAACCGTCCGTGGGGCCCCCTGGGTGGCGCCACCCCCAGCGGTGCCCGCGCTGTCGGAGGGACTCCCGAAAAACCCGTGTGCGGTGTCACAGCTTCACACGGGGGAGTAAGGGGCTGGAGCCGGGCCAGGGGGGGGTCTTTATCCCCTCTGGTTTCGGCATAGGTGGGTTCCCGGTGAGTCCACCGGGCCCGGCCGGCGGAGTGTGCCGGTCACGTTTCGGGCACTTCGTCGGTCGGTGGGAGATACGCCGGCCCACCGAGCCGCTGGGGGTAATGGGATTAACCAAAAATGACGGATCTAACTACAACAAAAAAAATAAATACGGGCGGTAACCCCTCGTTTACAGGGAGAACGGAGAAGAAGGAGAGAACAGGAGGGCGACGAGGAGCGGAGCAAGCTCGGCTCCCAACACCCCTGTCTCCACTACAACTGAGGGGGCCTTGACTCAGGAACGGGTCAGGAATCTTATAGGGGATGCTTCTCCCAGAGTGGTTCTGGACCGCGTGCAAATGGGAACAGAGGAGGCTGTTGGGGGAACGTTTGTCCCTCCAACAGACTATAAAAAGCGGGAGAGACTCATGAGGGACAAACGCCGGAAGAACGTAAGGACTGAAGGCTATTCAAGGACGAGAACGTTGGGGACGTCCTTGACCCCTTTGTCTGCGGCGTTGAATAGCGACGATGAGAGGGATGCGGAGGAGAACCGGAGTAGAGATAGGTCCTCCCTCAACTCTGGTTCGGAGCAGGAGGAAATGGACATCATGGGGACTACTTCCGATGACGTCCAAAAAATAAGGAAGGGAATGCCTTATAGCACAGGGCTGAAAGTCGGCGTGCAAGCAGTTCGCCGCCAAATGAAGAAGGAGGAGGAAGAAGATACCTACCTCCAAGCGGAAAGAGAGCTTAGAGAAAATTGGCTGGAGGGGTGTAGCACCCGCTCCATGCAGGTCCTTCTGGGATACCCCTCTGAGGAGAGGATGGAGGACCAACGCGGGCTCAGGGATCTCACTGCCACGGAGATCGTTGCAGAGACAATGAAGAGTGTGGGGGCGATTAAGAAAATATCCACTTTTACGAAAGGCTACAAGGGTACCTCTCGTAAAACTCTTAGGGAAACTGCCGAGGTTTTTACCTCGGCAGTGATGGAATTATGCCGCCGAACACAAAGCGGTGAGGCTGTTAGAAGAAAATAACAGGCTTAAGGAGGAACTAGCCTTAACGAGGCAAAATATGGAAAAAATCTTAGGGGAGGTCCAGGTACTGAGGGGAGAAATCGCTTCCCTTCAACGAAGGAAGGCTTTCCTTGCCTGTACCCCCTCCCCCATGGAAATCTCCACCCAGCCTTCCCGAAAGGGAGAAGGGGCTGCTGTGAGGATAGGGGAGGGAGATAGTAAGTTCCCCACCACCACCCTGGGGGGAAATTCCAATTTCATCGCCATGGAGGCCAACATTTCTAAACGGATTATGGAGATGGTCTCGGCCCGTTTGGCGGTGGTCGAGGAGAGGCTCCCGGCGGATAAAGACTTCCGCCCCGAGCTCGGGAATTCCTTCTCTAAAAAGAGGGAACCGCCTGGGGCCGCCCCCCCGACATCATACGCAGCAGCGTTGAAGTCCGGGGGGAGGGTCCGGGAGGAGATGCTCGAGAGGGCTAATCCCTCTAAAGCTTCCACATCCCGAGAGGGGCGGAAAAAAGCTAAAGGAGCTGCGACAGCGCAGCCTTCCAAAGCCCCAGCAGCTCCACTAAGGAAGTCCGACACACCGCAGCAGACTGAGATAGCTGGGGAAAAGGGCGGCTTCACCAAAGTGGAATCAAGGAGGAGCAAAAGGAAGGCCAATAAGCCTTCCGTAGAAAAGGCGCAGCCCCCAAAAGGAAGTTTGCCTAAAGGGGGCAACGCCGAGAAGAAGAAGGGGACTCCTAATAAAGAGGAAGCAGTGCGCCTGAAGGCTGGGGGTACCCCTCAGCCTCAGGCGAAGAAGAAAACCAAAGTCCACCCCCCCAAGAGAGCGGCTATACTGATTAGTATGGCCGTTCAGGGGGGGGACGCTATGGAGGTGACGGATTCCGCCGGGCAACCTGTTAATAGGCAACTCGGGGAGCTTGTAGCGGGGGTCCAAAAAGATGTTCGTCTCAAGGACTTCGGGATCCCCACTCTCAAGCCGAGAAGGGCTGCTACTGGCGGCATCCTCTACGAAGTAGTAGGAGAGGGGAGCGCAGACAAAGCGCAGAAACTTGCGGAGACCCTCAGGGCGGCTCTGGAGCCGAAAGGAGTGAGAGTCTCCGTACCCGTAAAGATGGCCGAGCTCAGGGTTTTTGGCCTAGACGACTCGGCATCATCAGAGGGAATAGTCGAGGCCTTAGCCTCAACTGGGGGCTGTCCTGAGGGGAACATCAAGGTGGGTAAAATCACCAGATCCCCTAGGGGCGGTCTGGGGAGTTGCTGGGTGCAATGCCCGGCTCTTGCAGCCAGCAAGATCCTGCGCTCGGGTCCAATACAAATAGGATGGATCACGGCAAGAGTAGAAGCCCTGGCGGCTCGCCCACTGCAATGCTACAGATGCATGGGAGCGGGCCACACCAGGGCCACGTGTACGGCCGAGGTGGACCGCAGCGGACTATGTTACCGCTGCGGAAAGCCCGGCCATACAGCTGCCGGCTGCACAGACCGGCCTTGCTGCCCGTTCTGCCGTGACAATGGGCGCAAGGCTGATCACCGGTACGGGGGAGGGGGATGCTCCTACTCCCGTGCCGGAAAGAAAGGGGGGGTCAAAAACTCAAAAGAGTTAAACAAAGATAAGGGTAAGTATAAGGGGAAGGAGAAAGAAGGAGAGACAAATCCCCACCCCCCCAAGGATGCGGCCCAAGTGGCCCCTAGGGAGAATTGCCAGGAGGAGGCGGCTGTGCAAACATAAATGTTGCACAATAGCCGCCTTCTCCAAACAAATATTAATCACTCCGCCAGGGCGCAGGACCTATTACTGCAACACATGGCGGAGTGGAATATTGACTTGGCGGTGGTGGCGGAGCCATATCAGGTCCTCCCAAGAACAAATTGGTTAGGGGACACAGTGGGCTCCGTCGCCGTTATTGGGGACAGGGGGTTAAATTCCCTCCCGCTCTCCATGGAGGGGAGCGGTGAGGGATATGTGATCGCAAAATGGGGGGAGATCGTCGTGGTAGGGGTCTACTTCTCGCCAAACAGGGACCTTGCCCAATTCGAGGCATATCTGGGACGGGTGGGGGCGAAGATTAATCGTTTCCTGCCCGGCTTGGTATTGGTCATGGGGGACCTCAATGCCAAATCTGGCGAGTGGGGTTCTCCCGTGACCAATGCAAGGGGCGATGTCCTTAGTGAATGGGGGGCGGAGCTCGATCTCTTAGTCCTAAACAAAGGATCGACTCACACCTGTGTGCGGCAGAACGGGGGATCAATTGTCGATGTGACATGGGGATCTCCCAGAGCTGCGCGCATGGTGACCGGCTGGCGTGTGATGGAGGGGTCTGAGACCCTCTCTGATCACAGATACATACGGATGGAGGTCTCGGACCCCTCCTTGGGCAGTCAGCCGCGCTCTCCAGGCGGGGGTAGACCACTGCCCCCCCGATGGGCGCTCAAGCATCTCGACAGGGACGCCTTGAGGGTGGCCGCTATTGCAAAGGCGATGGAGGAAACTCCCGCGCCTGGTGCCTGTGACTTGGATGAAGAGGCGGCCTGGTTTCGAGCGGCCATGACCGATATATGTGATACGGCCATGCCGCGGTGCCAGGCCGACAATAAAAGGAGGAGTGTGTACTGGTGGTCCGCGGATATAGCGAGGCTCCGAGCCATATGTATCCGGACAAGGCGCAGGTACACCCGTTGTCGTCGCAGGCGCCATGAAGAAGCAGAGGCGGCCGAGCTGTTGGAGGGATATCAAACTGCAAAGAAATCCCTTCAGAGAGCCATCAAGGAGGCGAAAGCTCAGGCATGGGACGAACTCCTGCAGACCCTGGATAGGGACCCGTGGGGGCGCCCTTATCTGATCGTTAGAAAGAAACTGCGATCAGGGGGTCCGCCGATCACGGAGGATCTCCACCCTCGATTCTTGGAAGAGGTCGTCTCCACTCTCTTCCCCTGTGACAGAGGAGAGGAGGGTGGGGAAGGACCAGCAGGTCCTGAGGTCCAAACTAACTGGACCGAGGACTTGCAAATAACGGGGGAGGAGCTCACCCGGGTAATCCGCAGGCTTCGGGCAAAAAATACCGCCCCGGGGCCTGATGGGATCCCAGGAAAGGCCTGGGCTATCGCGTTGAGCATTCTCGGAGGCCGGATGAGGCAGTTGTTTGACAACTGCCTCAAAATGGGACGTTTCCCCCGCATATGGAAGGAGGCGGGACTCGTTCTGCTGAGAAAAGAGGGGCGCCCCGCGGACTCTCCCGCGGCGTACCGTCCCATCTGTTTGTTGGACGAGGCGGGCAAGCTCTTTGAGCGTATTATTGCGGCCCGCCTCAGACTGCACCTGTCACGGGTAGGGCCCGATCTGGCGGACTGCCAGTACGGATTCCGAGAAGGTCGATCTACGATAGATGCGGTGCTGCGCGTGAAGGCCTTCTCGGATGAGGCGGTCCGCCGGGGCGACGTGTTGTTGGCGACGAGCCTTGATATATCGAACGCCTTCAACACGTTGCCCTGGAGATATATACGAGAGGCGCTTCGCTATCACGAAGTGCCTCGTTATATTCAGGAGGTGATCGGGAACTATCTTAGTGATAGGTGCATCACATACAGGGGACGGTATAAACAGCTGCACACAAGGGAAGTGTACTGTGGGGTTCCGCAGGGTTCGGTCCTTGGACCAATCCTGTGGAACCTTGGATACAACTGGGTGCTGCGGGGCGCCCTCCTCGCGGGCCTGCACCTGGTGTGTTATGCCGATGACACGCTGGTGCTGGCCCGTGGGGAAAATTGGGACGAAGCTGCGCGCAGATCGCGCGCGGGGGTGACTCTCGTCGTTCGCCGGATTCGCGCATTGGGACTAAGGGTGGCCCTCCAAAAAACAGAGATCATGTTCTTCTCCGGGGCACGAAGGGGGGGGGGCCGCCCTGGTCCCATATCTCGGTAGAAGGGGTCCGAATGGAAGTAAAGCCCCAGATGAAATATCTGGGACTAACACTTGACAGCCGTTGGGACTGGAAGGATCACTTTCGTCGCTTGGCCCCTCGAATTAGGGCGGCGGTCAACAGTATTGGCCGACTGCTGCCCAACATCGGGGGGCCCAAGGAGAGGACCCGCCGCCTCTACATGGGGGTGGTCGGGTCCATTGCGCTCTACGGGGCTCCGGTGTGGTCGGGCAGCCTGGCGGTCGCCAGCATAAAGTCGCTGCATGAATTGCAGCGGCAGCTGGCTGTCAGGCTTGTCCGAGCCTATCGCACCGTCCCCGTAGAGGCAGCGTGTGTGGTGTCAGGGTCGATACCATGGTCTCTGCTAGCGGAGGTGTACAAAGAACTGTACAATCAGAAGAGGGACCTCCGCGAGCGGGGACTGGCCCTGACACAAAGAGCGGCGGAAGTGGAGAGGGCGAGGGCCCGGCAGCGCGCGGTCGACAGATGGAAGGAGAAGCTTCTCCTTCCACGAGCGGGGCTGCGAGTTGTTGGGGCCATCCGTCCGATTCTGGACCAATGGCTGGAGAGACCCTTCGGACTCACCTACCGAGTAGTGCAGGTGCTCACCGGGCACGGCTGCTTTGGTGAGTACCTGCACGAAAAGGCGGGACGCGAGGCAACGACGAGATGTCACCATTGCACGGAGGTCAGGGACACGGCGCAGCACACGCTGGAACATTGCCCGGCGTGGGCGGTGCAGCGTCGTGCCCTGACCGATGTGATAGGGGAGGACCTGGCTCTCTATACTGTGGTCCTAGCTACATTGGAGAGCCAGGAAAAATGGAATGCCGTCGCCTCCTTCTGCGAGGACGTTATCTCGCGGAAGGAGGTTGCGGAAAGAGAAAGGGAGGGCGATCCGGACGCCGACCCCATGAGAAGAAGAAGGGGCGGCGTCCGGCGTCGTCGCTTCGCTGCTCAAGCGGCGATAGATTGAGAAGAAGGCGGCGGAGTGGGAGGGACATAAACCGGCTTGCCGGTCGGTCCCTCCCATCCCGCCGTGGGAGGGAGGAATATGGTGGAGCGGGACGAGGGGGACGCGGTCTTCACCCCACGGGATGGAGACCTGGGACCCCTTCCTCCCGCTGAGGGAGGCCTCCTCTTTGGAGGTCTCTCGTAGGGGGCTTGCAGAGTTCTGGGAGCGGGGGCTTCTAGGACTCATTGCACGCAGACCCCCACGAGGGGAAGAGAGGTGGGTGGCCCCACTTCTCTTCTTCAGGATTCGGTACAGGTACCGGGGTCAAACCCGGCCCTTATATCAAGGAGGGGAGCGCAAGCTCAGCGTACTGCGGCCCCGGAGCATGCGAAAGCGATTCCCGGGGCCGCAGTACAAGCGCTCAGAGGGCCACCGTGTGGTTTTAGTGGGTCGGGGGAGTCCCCGGGACGCATTTGAGTCCCGGTGGCGTTGATCCCAGCCCCACATAACCTTCCCACCTCCCCCGAGGTGTGAGGGTATGCGGTCGCGCATTTCCACACGCAAAAAAAAAAAAAAAAAAAAAGGTTTCGGACCTCTCCCGTCGGTCGCCACCTTGTCGTGGTGGGAGAGCTCACCCAGTGCACTATCGTACTGGGTGCCAAGAGCGACCAGTACCAAGATTACTTGGTACAAGGCCTTTCCATGCCTGGAAAGGCGGTATGCGTGAAGTTCCCATGATTGTCTAACGATGATCCTGACGGGCCATGCCGGCGGGGTTCGCCCCGGTAGGGTCACCCATGCCGGACGGGCCGTTAGGGGAGTAGATAAACATGGGGGCTATGTATGAATGTGTGAGTGATGGCAGCGGGCGGCTGCCTAAGGGCCTAGGCTCACCGCCCTAGGGGAGTTCACCCCGAAACAAAAACAAAATATGGAAGGTAAAAAGAAAAAGAAGGAAGTACCGGCCCAGAAGAACTCGGATGCTTCAGGGCCCGGCAGGGAGGGGGGTATAGTCCCGGCCTCTACCCTGTCGTCATCGAACGACGGGCAGCAGGCGGCAAGGAGGAAGGTGTTCTGGGTTCGACAGATGGAGGAGTTCTTTGGACCGGGGACGGGTGAATGGTTCAAGGAGTCTTTGGCCGATCTTGATACGACCGAGATTGTCCAGAGTTATGTCGGCGAGTACGGATTGTTGGAGAAGCGGTTCGTCAAGTTCGCGGCAACTAAACCGTCGGAGGATTGCAAAATACTGCAAAGTTTGTTGGATGACATCAACGAAATGGCGGCGACGATGATGGAGCTGGCTCGCAGGGCGTTCGCGTTTGAGAGCGATTGCGGGCGGCTCCGGCATCGGCTCGAGTCGAAACAGGGTGAGTCGAGGGTCCGTTGTGATGCGGCCACGATGACTGAGGAGGTCATCGATCGGGCCGCATCCCCGGAAACGGGAGAGATCGGCGAATCCATAGATGCGGAGATGGATGTGGAGGCGGACGCAGCGGTGGCTGGGAAGATACCACCAGCAACGCCTCCAGGCAGATCGACGGATGGGTTGGAGTCCAGGCTGGACGATATAATGTCCAGACTGGATTCCAACACGAAAAGGCTCGCCTTGCTGGAGAAGCGGATCGTTGAGAACAAGGCGGGTGCGAGGAGGAAGAAAGAGAGGATGGAGAGGAAGGAGCCGGACTTGTCCGGTTCGTCCTCTGATGGGGGAGATAAGGGGGAATGGGTGGAGGTTGTGGGGCGAGGTGGTGGTAAAAAGAGGAGAAGGGTTGTGGGGATTATGGGAGCGGGGGTTGGCGTTGGCATCGGCGTTGGCGCTGGTGTCGGGGATGGGGAGGGTGGTTATGGAGATGGAGATGGAGTTAGGGTTAAGGGTGTTGCGGGGGCCGTGTCCCTCGGCGGGGCCACGGCCGCCAATGCAATGGGGACGGCGAGGTGCTACCGGTGCCTGTGCCCTGGGCACGTGCGGTACCGGTGCACCTCGTTGGTGGACAGAGGCGGACGGTGTTATCGCTGCGCCGCTCCTGGCCACAGGGCGTCGGAGTGCGTGGGCGATCCTCGGTGTCCACTGTGTGTGGACCTCCGACGACCGTCTGCGCACCAACTTGGGGGGCCGGGATGCGCTAGGGCGGCGCCCTCGCGCATCCCGGGGGGAATGAGGAGAGAACCCGGCCGCGGGCTCGGGGGGGTCCCCTCGGCGAAACAGCCGAGGTGGAGGCCCCCCGGGCGCGTGGGCCTAACTGTCTCCCCCATTAAAGAGGGAGTGGGGGGAGGAGGGAGGAGCGCTGTGAGTTCATAGCGCCCTTCCCTCAGTGAGTAGAAGGAGGGACGGGGGTGCTTGGCCGCTCGCCGGCGGCTCGTAAGAGTTGGCCGGTGGGATGGCGGGCGGCCCTGCGTCCCCGTCCAGCCGGGGCGTCTCCTCGGAGAGGCCTCGGCGTTAGTGCCGGGCGCCACTGGCCGAACTCTTAACCCCTTGGGGAGGGGGGGAGTCATGGCGTCTGGCAGTGGGAGGGAGCCGCAGGGGGTCTAAGCTCCGGCTTGATCCCCATTGCACGCGGTTCCCCCCCTGCGAGAGAGGCGGTGGTTTGTAGCCCTCCCACCGGGAGTATACCCCTTATGGGGTTCTCCCGGGGGGAGGGAGCGGCCGCCGTCGAGAGAGGGGGCCTCCTCTGTTGTCGCCAAATCCAACCCCCCCTTGGGGGCGGAGGGAGCGGCAACATTGGGGGCCGGGGGGGCGGCAGGGACTTAGGAGCGGGGGCTCCCGGGTCCTATTGCACGCCGCCCCCCCACGGAGGGGAGAGGAGTGGTGGTGGTCCCCACTCCTCTCTGCCTGATAGGACATTGTCCTATCAAACGGAGGGGACGCACCAGAAAGTGGTGCGTCACGGCGCTTCGGAAGCCCCGTGTGCATGCGAAAGCGATTCCCGGGGCTTCCGAGTAGCGCCAGGAGGACCACCGTCAGGTTTAGCGGGTCGGGAAATGGGCCCTCCGCCCTTTCCCATCCCCGCATAACCCGAAGCCTTCCCCGAGGTGGAGGGTATGTGTTTAACACATTCCTGACGCAAAAAAAAAAAAAAAAAAAAGGTTAGGTTTCGGACTCTCTCTCTCTCTCGTGGGATGCGGCCTTGCCGTGGCGAGAGGGCTCACCCCTTGCAAGAGGATAGTCTTGCAAGGGGTGCTAACAGCATCCCGTACCCGAGTAACGTCGGGTACATCAACTCTCCGAGTCTGGGGAGTTTCCCCAGTCCCGGGGAGCCCTCCCTATGGGAGGAGGGGGCCCACTTCCCCTATAGAGCTTCGGCTCGTATGTGGTAAGGGATGGCGACCCGGAATACAAACGCCCGGTGGCATGGCACCGTTAGAAGAGGGCATTGCACGGCGCTTCGGCGCTTGCTCTCCCGCCATGCATTTTTGCGGCCCGGGCCGCGGGGTTCGTACTCTGTTTCTCGGGGGGGTATTTTTCGGGGGTTTCTCTCCCGGGGGTATTTTCCCCGGGGTCTCGGGGTGGGGATTTCTGCGGCTGGGGTCGCGGGGGAGGGGACCAGCTGTGATCACCCGAGGGGCCTTGCCCGGAGGGTTTAACCCGAGGGGCATCGCCCGGAGGGGATCACAGCGGTCAGTCGCCGGTGCCGCTCGGACGTATTCCGAGGCGGGGCCCGGCGACAAGAAGTACCCCAGGGTGCTGGTTGGGAGTCCCCAGGCTGGGTAGCCTGGGTCTCCGTCCCAGCGTCCCTGGGGGGTAGCCGCGCCCGGGCCACTCGGACGTATTCCGAGCTTGGGTCGGGCGCGGCGTGGAGGTCACGCGTGGTTACCCGAGGAGCTTTGCCCGGAGGGGTTACCCAAGGGGCATAGCCCGGAGGGTGCCACGCGGACCTGCCGCCGAGGCCGCTCGGACTTATTCCGAGGCGGGGCTCGGCGGCGAGAGCAGGTACTCCTGGCCGATCGGGATCGTTTCCCCTTCCGAACCGGCCGGTCAGGAGAGGCGTAGTCCCTTCCGCTGGACGTGATTCCCGGTGGGGGGACGTGCTAGTCGCCACGGCGGGCAAGGTGTGGACGGGGAGCGGCGTCCTCACCCCAACCGTCCGTGGGGCCCCCTGGGTGGCGCCACCCCCAGCGGTGCCCGCGCTGTCGGAGGCGCGGGACCCCCGAAAAACCCGTGTGCGGTGTCACAGCTTCACACGGGGGAGTAAGGGGCTGGAGTCGGGCCAGGGGGGGTCTTTATCCCCTCTGGTTTCGGCATAGGTGGGCTCCCGGTGAGTCCACCGGGCCCGGCCGGCGGAGTGTGCCGGTCACGTTTCGGGCACTTCGTCGGTCGGTGGGAGATACGCCGGCCCACCGAGCCGCTGGGGGTAATGGGATCAATTGAAATGGCAGACACAAAAAATACAAATACAAATACCACAAAGCATGAAATTAAAACTAAAACAGAGGGCGGACTTCAAGTCCACAAAAATGAAGACTCCCCCAAAATACTGGAGGATCACACAAAGACGGACGAACAACTCCCACAGTGCCGAGTATCTATGAAGAGATGTGACTCGGATGGTAGTGCAAGGTCGGACTGCTCAATGTTGAGCCAAAGAGGTAAAAAGAACTCTGCTAAACCAAAGGGAGCCACACGAGATCTCCCCTGCGAAAGCAAGAGAGTCACACGGAGTGCAATGCATAACAAAAGGAGAGGACTTTCAGGCATGGAAATAGAGGGGGACACTGATGGTGATACTGAGGTGGATACCGTCAGTATGACAAGTACCGTCGGTATGACAAGTGAGGGAGAGAATGCCACCGAGGAACCAGGAATGGCGAATACCTTCTGTACGGAAGAGTTCCCTGCCCTTCCCAGCACGGAGCATGCGGCACAGCAAAAGGAGACAGAATTGGTGGTCGACAATCCTTCCGTTTTGACGGGAGTAATTGAGACAGAGAAGAGGGGTCCAGGAAGACCTCCACACGACCCCGCAAAAAACGAGGGAAGAAAAGCAGCGGACCAAAATAAGGCCTTGAGGAAGGAAAAACAAGAGGAGTTAGAAATCCTAAGCCCTCTGTATAAGCCAAAGGAAGGAAAATCCTTCGATAAATTTCGGGAGATGATTCAGTCCAAACGCGAGGAGTTTAGTGACAGATCCTCAATTAATATAGAGACAGAGGTTGCTGAATGTATGGAAATGATTTATAAAATAGCGGTCAAATCCGGGAATCTAAAAGGAGAATTCCAGAAAGAACTGCAGGAGTCAGCCGCGGCAATGGGCGCAGCAGTCACCGAATTCTCTCTCCGAAACAGCCAAAAGGAGGAAGGGAAAAGAGACTCCGAGCTCGCTGAAATTAAAACGAGGCTGGCGAATCTGGAAATAGAACATAGCAGGCTCAAAAGAGTGAACGAAGAGCTAAGGAAAAGGAAGGTAAGATACAGGAAAGAGAAACCCACAACTTCTCGGGGAGATGTTTCCTGGAGGGAAGCTTCGGAGACACCTTTACCGTCACCCGAGGAAGGTACGTCCGATGAAGAAGGAAAAAAAAGGACAGACCACGCAGTCCTAGGAAGGGAAGGAAAAGAACCCCACATCCATTCAGAGATGGGGAGGTCCTTAGAGGACAGGAAGGAGCCTCACTTCCATCCAAAGATGGGGAGACCCCAGAAAGGAGAAGGAATAGGGAGATGGGAGATTCACTTCCACCAACTAAGGGTGGGGAACCCTCCAGATACCGAGGAAAAGAGAAGGAATCGGAGGAGGAAAGGATGGAGGTGGAGACAGAAGTGGCAAATCCCTCCATGACTTTTAATGATAAAAATTTTCCTGCTCTAGAGCAAAAGAAAAATAGGAAGGGGAAAAATACCCATCCCATCTTAGAGGAAAACGTTGTGAGGACATATAATCCTCAGCCGCTCCAGACGACAAGAAAAGGGGCTCTCGATAGAAGCATCGGGGGTCTCTTCACGTTAATGGAATCACTGCAATCCGAGGTGAAATCCATGCGGGAAAGCAGCGTTCCCAAAATAGAAGGGATAATCGAGAGAATTCTCGACGAGAGATTGGGGGACACCCACGAGGAACTTAAGTACAAGAAAGGTTCCGCAGTTGGGAACATTCCCCAGAAATCAGCCAGACAGGAGGCCGCTCCAGTAATAACAAGCAAGGGAAAGGGGATCAAGGTCACCAAGATGACGACCCTTAATCCCCCAGCCAATATGGGAAAGTCTGCTGCAACAACAGCAAACAAGAAAAAGAAGGGGAAACAACAATAGCAACCGCCTAAGCAGGCGAACGCTGTGGTGCGACAGGCTGCTCCAGTGGCCGCGACAGCTCGGGATCCATGCGAAAGTGAGCAATGGACCACCGTGGTCAAGAGGAAGAGGAAGGAAGGAGATATGAAAAAGATGGAGGAGGGGAAGACTCGCCAGGCCATAAATAAAGGTCAAGGCCAATCCAACCGACCCCAAACTGGCCAAGAGGCCAAAATAAAGTCGGCGAGAAGGAGAGAGCCACGTACGGCGGCCATCATGCTCACATGCCCGGAGGGTAAGTATGCCGAGATACTAAGGGAGGCTCGAGCAAAAATAGAGCTTCGGGACCTCGGCATCGAAAAAATAGAAATGAGGAGGTCAATTACAGGGGCTATGGTATACGAAATACCAGGCGAGAAGAGGGGAGAACTTGCAGACAAGCTTGCCGGGAAACTGCGAGAAACTCTCCAAGGAAAGGAGGGGGTCCGAGTAAGTCGCCCGGAAAAAATGGCGGAAGTCCGGTTGACAAGACTGGACGAATCCGTCACAGTAACCGAGGCGATTGAAGCAATTGCTGATTTTGGCAAATGTGAACAGGAGGAGATCCAAGTGGGAGAGATCAAGATCTCCCCGAACGGATTAGGGTCCCTTTGGGCTAAATGTCCGCTCGTTGCGGCTAACCGCCTCATGAAGGAAAACAAGGGGCGTATTAAAATAGGCTGGGGGCACGTTCAAGTGACACTATTAGAGGAGAGACCTCTGCAGTGTTACAAGTGCCTAGAGGGAGGACATGTTAGGCAACGTTGCCCCAATCGTGCAGACAGAAGCAACCAATGCTACCGTTGCGGTCAAGAGGGCACGTTGCCAAAGACTGCAAGGAGGACTTCAACTGGCCGGTGTGCAGAGACAGAGGCCTTCCCGCAAAACACCGAACGGGAAGCAAAGCCTGTACACCGGTGCAGAAAGGAGTTAGAGGGGTGACGCTGAACAAGCTGGTTGAGAAGAACCAGCCATCAACACAGCCCACTCCGAGAAGGAAGGAGACTCCTGGAGAGGAGCGAAAAGATAAAGGAAAGAAGGAAAGAGGTCATGAAACCGCAATTGCTGCGTCAAACGACAAGAGTAGGACACGACATCTGGAAGAAGAGGAGGGAGTGAAGGAATCGGGAACAAAGAGGAGAAAGTTAAGGAATAAACATGGAGGGAGCGAGGCAGATGATGAGAGTGACGGGATGGAGGTTGAGCAGGAGGGACAGCCAGAAAAACGACTATGAGCCGTGTGATACTGGCAAATGTAAACCACTCCGGGCCCGCACAAGAGATGATCCTGCAGCATATGTGCGAGCTCAACTGCGGACTCGGAGTGCTTACGGAGGCGTACAATGCTCTGCAAAGAGCAAACTGGGCAACCAGCGCCGACGGGAAAGTAGCCATCATCAGACGCGAGACCAGAACTTCCCCGCCATGCACCTTATTATGGGCGAGGGAGGGATATGTCGGCGTCTCCTGGGGGCAATTGGTGGTGGTCGGCATCTACATCTCACCCAACGTCGCGGTCGCGGACTGCGAGGCCAAGCTAGAGGCCCTGTCACGTGACCTGAGTGGGTGCCGAGCGCCACCAAATGTAATAGTCCTGGGGGACTTCAACGCCCATTCGGGCGTTTGGGGTTCCCCCAGAGAGGACTGGAGAGGAAGGGCGGTCCTCGACTGGGCGTCGCGGCAAACATTAGTGTTAGCCAACAGGGGGAGTAACCACACCTGCGTGAGGCCACAGGGGAGGTCCATAATAGATTTAACATGGGCAACCCCCTCTGTGGCTGGACAAATTACAGGGTGGAGGGTGGAGACGGAGAGGGAAACACTATCTGATCACCGATGTATAACCTTCTCCGTCTCCGCCTATAAGCAAGAGGTGCTGCGACGCCGCAGAGTCTTGGACGGCCTTCAAAGAAGATGGGCCCTCAGGAGAATAGACGTCGACCGATGGATGGCTGCTGTCGTCGGTGCTGGTGCAGCAATGGAAGGGTTTGATGAGTGGGACCTGTCCACGCAGCAAGAAAGGCTGGCGCAGGCCGTTGTACGGGCCTGCGACATAGCCATACCAAGGGTCAGGTTCCGCCCATTGAAATGTGTGTATTGGTGGTCGGAGGAGATCGCGGAGCTACGACGTGCCTCCGACCACCAGAGAAAGAGGTTGCGAAGGGATCCTACGGACCCTAGGTACGAGGAAGGATGGAGGGCGTACCGAGCCGCACGGGACGCCCTCCGAAACGCGATAAGGAACGCAAGGGCGAGGTCCTGGGAGGAGCTTCTCCTCTCCCTGGATAGGGACCCGTGGGGACGGCCGTATCGTATGGTCTTGAGGAAACTCAAAGGCGCGGCGTCCCCACTGACAGAGTCCTTGGACCCCCAATTCGTCGAGCAAATAGTCGAAGCCCTCTTCCCGGTCATGCACGCAAGCGTGCATCCTATGCGTGATAGAGAGTTTGACTGGGAGGAGGAGGAAATGGGGGTCAAGGGAGGGGAGCTCATGGGCGCCATCAAAGGGATAAAGAACGGGAAAGCTCCTGGCCCCGATGGCGTCCATGGGAAGTTGTGGGGCCTCGCTCATAACGAGTTGCGAGAGGAGATGAGGCAGTTGTATAATAACTGCCTCAAGGAAGGAAAAATCCCCCCAGTCTGGAAGAAGGCCAAATTGGTCCTTCTTCCAAAGGAGGGAAAGCCGAGGGACCAGCCCTCCGCATACAGGCCGATCTGCCTGCTCGACGAGGCGGGTAAGATCCTCGAAAGGATAATTCACCGCCGTCTCGTCGGGCACCTGTCCCGGAGTAGATCCACTGATCTGCACGAGGAGCAATACGGCTTCCGCACCGGGCGATCGACAATAGATGCGATCAGTCGCGTCCGCTCGGAGGCGGAGGCCGTCATGGAGGGGGGTGGGGTGTTGTTGGCGGTATCGTTGGATATCTCCAACGCCTTCAACACCCTACCCTGGCACCGGGTATCCGAGGCGCTCGACATACACGAGGTGCCTGGATACCTGGCTGCCATAATAGTGGACTACTTCCGGGACAGGACGATAACATATATCGATAGAGAGGCGAATGTATGCGAGAGGGCAATGTATTGTGGGGTTCCACAAGGATCTGTACTTGGTCCGCTCATATGGAACCTCACATACAACTCGGTCCTTCGGACTAACCTCCCCCCCCGGCTGTAAAGCTATATGTTACGCGGATGACACGTTGATATTAGCCGGGGGAAAGGACTGGGGGGAAGCCAAGGCGATGGCAGAAATAGCCGTAGGAAGGGTCGTGCGCTGCATTAAGGAGCTAGGACTAAGGGTGGCGCCTCAAAAAACGGAAGCTGTTTACTTCTACAACGGACGTAAAAGGGCGCCACCCAGGACGGAGCTAATGATAGAGGGAACCCCTGTCTTGGTAGGGGCACAGATAAAATATCTGGGCCTCTACTTGGATGGAAAGTGGACCTTCCGCGAACACTTCAACCGCATCGCCCCGAGAGTTGAGCGGGCGGCAATGTCGCTCGGCCGCCTCTTACCGAATCTCGGGGGGCCGAATGCGGGTGTTCGCAGGCTGTACGCCGGGACAGTCCACGCGATGGCGCTGTACGGATCCCCAATATGGGCCGCGAAAATGGAGGCCACCCGCAAACTGCGAGACACCATGTGCCAAGTGCAAAAGCGGGTGGCCAATCGCGTGTGCCGGGGATACCGTACGGTGAGTGCGACAGCCGTGGGACTGATGGCGGGAATCCCTCCCCTGAACATCCTTGCCAACATGCATTCAGACGTATACTGGCGAATACGGGGTGTTCGGGAGGAGGGAATAATTCCCACGGAGAGAGACCGGCGTGCAGTGAAGGTCCACGCCCGACAGGCCGCTGTCGACCAATGGACCGAACTCCTGGAGAGACCGGGGCTCCCGGGGCAGCGGACTGTCGAGGCCATCCGGCCCTGTCTACGCGAGTGGATAGACAGGGCCAAGGGAGGGGTTACCTATAGGATGGCACAGGTGCTCACCGGGCATGGATGCTTCGGTGTGTACCTGTGCCGCATTGGAAAGGAGCGCACGACCCGTTGCGTCCACTGTGGACACGAGCGGGACGATGCGCAGCACACACTCGAGGTGTGTGCTGCGTGGAATCAAGAGAGGAGGGAGCTCGTGTCCGCAGTGGGCGCGGACCTCTCGCTCCCGGCCGTAATTGCGGCGGCGGTCGGGAGTGAAGACAAATGGAGGGCCTTCTCCTCCTTCTGCGAAACAGTAATGCGGCAGAAGGAGGAGAAGGAAAGAGAACGAGAACAGGAGGGAAGAAGGAGAGAGGCCCTTGGCGAGGAGGGCAGCGAGGAGGAGGATGCGAGTGACGGCGGGAGCCAGGATCGCACTTTGGGGTCGGCGCCAGATGCAAGTTATGGCACCGACCCAGGATGAAACTAATGGGAGGGGAGTTTTTGGGGATGTACCTAACATCTGCTCCCCAGCTCCCCTCCCAGGCCCGGTGGGAGGGAATTGGTAGAAGCGAGAGAGGTGATAAAGAAAAGGTGGAAACGAGGGGGGGTCTCTTCTAGCGCAGCTGGATGAGATCCTCCCTCCTGCGGGGACGGGGGCCGCCTGGCCGCCGGCCGTGGGACTTAGGTCCTTCGGCCGGTAGTTGGGTGGCTCTCGCCCCCAGGGTGCCGGCCTCTCCCCTTCCTCCCTGTGGCGGGAGGGGGGTGCGCCGGCTTTTCTCCCTGGCGGTGGAGGCCGAACCTCAACTCCTTTTGGGATGAGGGGGAGCCCCACCGCCGGGGCTGTGGGGGCTAGCGTTGTCGGGTCTTAGGGCCCGGCGTCGCTGACCGCCCACGTGTAGGAGGGACGGGGGCGGGCGGCCTCGCGCCCTTGTCCAGCCGGGGTCTCTCCATGGAAAGACCTCGGCGTTAGCGCCGGGTGCCGATGGCCGAACCCCGAACCCCTTTAAGGGAAGGGGGGGAGTCGCGACACCCGGCAGTGGGGGGGCCGCGGGGGGTCCAAGCTTCGGCTTGATCCCCATTGCACGCGGTCCCCCCCTGCGAGGGAGCGGAGGCTTGTCGCCCTTCCGCCGAGAAAGACGCCCAGGGTCGGGCGTTCTCGGCTGGAGGGATCAACCTCCGCGAGGGAAGTTACCCCCCCGGGGGTGATTTCCCTGAGAGGGCCCCCTCGGTTGACGGTCGAACCTGGCCACCCTCCTGGGTGCCAGGGGGAACCCCAACCGGGGGGGCGGGGGGTGGCGGCTCGGGCGGGCACACTCGAGCCGTGACCCCGCCCCCCAAACTTATGGGAGGGCGCGGCGTAGGGTAGATACCGCCCTGCACCGCAACCGCGAATACCCGCACTTGCGGGGGGGAAGGTGTCGCCTTCTGCGGCACTTTCCTCAGGAGGGATTAGGCGGGGGGGCGGCCAGACGGCATGGGATTCCAGCATCCTGGCCGTCCCCCATTAACGCCCGAGAGGGTATCCGTAGTGGTTTTAGTGGGTAGGTCTTGCGCCCCCTGACCGAGGGGGGCAAGGAATCCCACATAACCACCCGTCCTCTACCCGGAGGCGGGGGGTATCCATGAGGATTTCCACTACGAATCAAAAAAAAAAAAAAAAAAAAAAAAAAGGTTAGGTTTCGGAGCACTTCAAGCCTGCAATGTTGCCATGCCCAGAGTCCGACCCCGTCCCTCTAAATGTGCCTATTGGTGGTCCGAGACCATCCAAGAGCACAGGGAGGTCGTCAGCCGGGCTCGACGACAATTGAAGAGGACCCGAGAGGATCCTCAATACGAGGAAACATGGGGGGCGTACCGAGCTGCGCGGGACGCCCTCCGTATAGAAATAAGAAAGGCAAAGGCGAGGTCCTGGGATGACCTCCTTCTCTCCCTCGATAAGGACCCGTGGGGACGCCCATACAGGATAGTCCTGAAGAAACTCAAGGGTGCGGCGTCCCCACTCACGGAATCGTTGGACCCCCATTTTGTTGAGAAAATTATCAACACCCTCTTCCCGGTCGGGACCGATGGCAATCATATTATGCCAAATAGGGTCCATGACTGGGATGAGGAGGAAATGGGGGTCACGGGAGGGGAACTGTTGGACGCCGTCAAACGAATCAAGAGCGGGAAAGCTCCGGGTCCGGATGGCGTCCACGGGAGGCTCTGGGGCCTCGCCTATGCAGAAATAGGAATGCAAATGAGGCAGCTATATAATAGCTGCCTCCGCGAGGGTATCTTTCCTCTGGAAGAAGGCAACTATTGTCCTTCTTCCGAAAGAGGGCAAACCTGAGAATGAGCCCTCCGCATATAGGCCGATCTGTTTGCTCGACGAGGCGGGGAAGATTCTAGAGAGAATCATAGCCCGCCGCCTCGTCGAGCATTTGTCCCGGGAGGGTCCAAACATAAGTGAGGACCAATATGGCTTCCGCGCCGGGCGCTCGACGATTGATGCGGTGGAGTGTGTGCGCTCGGAGGCGGAAGCCGTGCAGGAAGACGGCGGGGTGTTGTTGGCTGTGTCGCTAGACATCTCCAATGCCTTCAACACCCTGCCATGGCGGCGGGTATCCGCGGCCCTCGATTTTCACGGGGTACCGGGATACCTTGCCGCAATAATAACGGACTACTTCCGGGACAGGAGGATTGCATATGTCAACAGAGAGGCCGAAATATGTGAGAGGGAGATGTATTGTGGGGTTCCGCAGGGCTCAGTTCTTGGCCCATTACTGTGGAACCTCACATATGATATGACTCTCAGGACTGCCCTCCCCCCTGGCTGTAGAGCCATCTGCTATGCAGATGACACTCTAGTTCTGGCCAGGGGGAATGACTGGAGGGAGGCCAAGATCAAAGCCGAACTGGCCGTCGGCAGAGTTGTGCGCTCTATTAAGGAGATTGGACTTCGGGTGGCGCCACACAAAACTGAAGCTGTTTTCTTCTATAGAGGTAGACGGGCGCCACCCAGAACAATCATTAAAGTGGAGGAGACCCCAATCCAGGTGGGGGCCCACATCAAATATTTGGGCCTCTACCTGGACAGTAAATGGACCTTCCGCGAACACTTCGTCCGGCTGGCTCCGAGGGTGGAGAGAGCGGCAATGGCTCTATGCCGACTTTTGCCGAATCTCGGGGGGCCGGATACGCGGGTTCGCAGACTGTATGCCGGGATCGTTCATGCAATAGCACTGTACGGATCCCCGATATGGGCGGAGCAAATGGGGGCCACCCGTAAAATAAGACACAAAATGTGCCAAGTTCAAAAGCGGGTGGCCAACAGAATCTGTAGGGGATACCGTACGGTGAGTTGGGCAGCCGTGGGGCTCTTGGCGGGAGTTCCCCCGATAAACCTCCTGGCGGATATGCAAGCCAATGTGTATTGGCGCATAAGGGAGGTTCGGGGGAGAGGTATAATCCCCACGGCACGCGACCGGCATGCAGTCAAGGTCCAAGCCCGGCAGTCCGTAATTACGAAATGGTTAGAGCTCCTCGAAGACCCGAGGATGCCCGGCAAGCGGACTGTCGAGGCCATCAGGCCCTGTCTCCAAGAATGGTTGGACAGGGTCTGGGGAGGGGTCTCCTTTAGAATGGCACAGGTGCTCACCGGGCATGGATGCTTTGGTGAGTACCTGTGTCGCATAGGTAAAGAGCGCACAACTCGCTGCGCCCACTGCGGGCACAGGAAAGATGATGCGCAGCACACCCTCGAAGAGTGTGCTGCGTGGGAGAGGGAGAGAGAGGAGCTGGTGTCCGTAGTGGGCGCAGATCTTTCGCTCCCGGCTGTAATCGCAGCTGCAGTCGGGAGCGAACAAGGGTGGACGGCCTTCTCCTCCTTCTGTGAAAAAGTGATGAAGCAGAAGGAGGACAAGGAAAGAGAGAGGGAACAGAAGGGAGAGCGTCGAAGGTCTCTGGAGAGGGACATAGCAGAGGAAGAAGAAGAGGAGGGATTTGGGGCTCTAGTCCCCACACAGGAATCAATCCCCAATTCTGTGGGGACTGATCCAGGATGAAACTAATGGGAGGGGGTGGGGGATGTACTCCCCATTTCCCCTCCCAAGCCCGGAGTGAAGGATAGTAAGGGAGAAAAAAAAAAAGAAAGAAAAAGAAAAAGGAGGGGTGATAGAGAATAGGAGGAAACGGGGGGGGTCTCTGCCGGCCTAGCCGGATGAGATCCTCCCCCCCTGCGGGGGCGGGGGCCGCCTGGCCGCCGACCGTGGGACTTGTCCCTCGGCCGGGGGCTGGGCGGTCCTCGTCCCCAGGGTGCCGGCCCCCCTTCCTCCCTGTGGCGGGAAGGGGATAAGCTGGCTCTTTCCCTGGCGGTGGTGGCCGAACTTCAATTCCCTCTTGAGATGAGGGGGAGCCCCACCGCCGGGGCTGTGGGGGTTGGCGTCGTCGGGCCTTCGGACCCGGCGTCGCTGACCGCCCACGAGTAGGAGGGACGGGGGCGCTCGGCCCCCTCGGTTGACGGTCGAACCTGGCCACCCTCCTGGGTGCCAGGGGGAACCCCAACCGGGGGGGCGGGGGGTGGCGGCTCGGGCGGGCACACTCGAGCCGTGACCCCGCCCCCCAAACTTATGGGAGGGCGCGGCGTAGGGTAGATACCGCCCTGCACCGCAACCGCGAATACCCGCACTTGCGGGGGGGAAGGTGTCGCCTTCTGCGGCACTTTCCTCAGGAGGGATTAGGCGGGGGGGCGGCCAGACGGCATGGGATTCCAGCATCCTGGCCGTCCCCCATTAACGCCCGAGAGGGTATCCGTAGTGGTTTTAGTGGGTAGGTCTTGCGCCCCCTGACCGAGGGGGGCAAGGAATCCCACATAACCACCCGTCCTCTACCCGGAGGCGGGGGGTATCCATGAGGATTTCCACTACGAATCAAAAAAAAAAAAAAAAAAAAAAAAAGGTTAGGTTTCGGAGCACTTCAAGCCTGCAATGTTGCCATGCCCAGAGTCCGACCCCGTCCCTCTAAATGTGCCTATTGGTGGTCCGAGACCATCCAAGAGCACAGGGAGGTCGTCAGCCGGGCTCGACGACAATTGAAGAGGACCCGAGAGGATCCTCAATACGAGGAAACATGGGGGGCGTACCGAGCTGCGCGGGACGCCCTCCGTATAGAAATAAGAAAGGCAAAGGCGAGGTCCTGGGATGACCTCCTTCTCTCCCTCGATAAGGACCCGTGGGGACGCCCATACAGGATAGTCCTGAAGAAACTCAAGGGTGCGGCGTCCCCACTCACGGAATCGTTGGACCCCCATTTTGTTGAGAAAATTATCAACACCCTCTTCCCGGTCGGGACCGATGGCAATCATATTATGCCAAATAGGGTCCATGACTGGGATGAGGAGGAAATGGGGGTCACGGGAGGGGAACTGTTGGACGCCGTCAAACGAATCAAGAGCGGGAAAGCTCCGGGTCCGGATGGCGTCCACGGGAGGCTCTGGGGCCTCGCCTATGCAGAAATAGGAATGCAAATGAGGCAGCTATATAATAGCTGCCTCCGCGAGGGTATCTTTCCTCTGGAAGAAGGCAACTATTGTCCTTCTTCCGAAAGAGGGCAAACCTGAGAATGAGCCCTCCGCATATAGGCCGATCTGTTTGCTCGACGAGGCGGGGAAGATTCTAGAGAGAATCATAGCCCGCCGCCTCGTCGAGCATTTGTCCCGGGAGGGTCCAAACATAAGTGAGGACCAATATGGCTTCCGCGCCGGGCGCTCGACGATTGATGCGGTGGAGTGTGTGCGCTCGGAGGCGGAAGCCGTGCAGGAAGACGGCGGGGTGTTGTTGGCTGTGTCGCTAGACATCTCCAATGCCTTCAACACCCTGCCATGGCGGCGGGTATCCGCGGCCCTCGATTTTCACGGGGTACCGGGATACCTTGCCGCAATAATAACGGACTACTTCCGGGACAGGAGGATTGCATATGTCAACAGAGAGGCCGAAATATGTGAGAGGGAGATGTATTGTGGGGTTCCGCAGGGCTCAGTTCTTGGCCCATTACTGTGGAACCTCACATATGATATGACTCTCAGGACTGCCCTCCCCCCTGGCTGTAGAGCCATCTGCTATGCAGATGACACTCTAGTTCTGGCCAGGGGGAATGACTGGAGGGAGGCCAAGATCAAAGCCGAACTGGCCGTCGGCAGAGTTGTGCGCTCTATTAAGGAGATTGGACTTCGGGTGGCGCCACACAAAACTGAAGCTGTTTTCTTCTATAGAGGTAGACGGGCGCCACCCAGAACAATCATTAAAGTGGAGGAGACCCCAATCCAGGTGGGGGCCCACATCAAATATTTGGGCCTCTACCTGGACAGTAAATGGACCTTCCGCGAACACTTCGTCCGGCTGGCTCCGAGGGTGGAGAGAGCGGCAATGGCTCTATGCCGACTTTTGCCGAATCTCGGGGGGCCGGATACGCGGGTTCGCAGACTGTATGCCGGGATCGTTCATGCAATAGCACTGTACGGATCCCCGATATGGGCGGAGCAAATGGGGGCCACCCGTAAAATAAGACACAAAATGTGCCAAGTTCAAAAGCGGGTGGCCAACAGAATCTGTAGGGGATACCGTACGGTGAGTTGGGCAGCCGTGGGGCTCTTGGCGGGAGTTCCCCCGATAAACCTCCTGGCGGATATGCAAGCCAATGTGTATTGGCGCATAAGGGAGGTTCGGGGGAGAGGTATAATCCCCACGGCACGCGACCGGCATGCAGTCAAGGTCCAAGCCCGGCAGTCCGTAATTACGAAATGGTTAGAGCTCCTCGAAGACCCGAGGATGCCCGGCAAGCGGACTGTCGAGGCCATCAGGCCCTGTCTCCAAGAATGGTTGGACAGGGTCTGGGGAGGGGTCTCCTTTAGAATGGCACAGGTGCTCACCGGGCATGGATGCTTTGGTGAGTACCTGTGTCGCATAGGTAAAGAGCGCACAACTCGCTGCGCCCACTGCGGGCACAGGAAAGATGATGCGCAGCACACCCTCGAAGAGTGTGCTGCGTGGGAGAGGGAGAGAGAGGAGCTGGTGTCCGTAGTGGGCGCAGATCTTTCGCTCCCGGCTGTAATCGCAGCTGCAGTCGGGAGCGAACAAGGGTGGACGGCCTTCTCCTCCTTCTGTGAAAAAGTGATGAAGCAGAAGGAGGACAAGGAAAGAGAGAGGGAACAGAAGGGAGAGCGTCGAAGGTCTCTGGAGAGGGACATAGCAGAGGAAGAAGAAGAGGAGGGATTTGGGGCTCTAGTCCCCACACAGGAATCAATCCCCAATTCTGTGGGGACTGATCCAGGATGAAACTAATGGGAGGGGGTGGGGGATGTACTCCCCATTTCCCCTCCCAAGCCCGGAGTGAAGGATAGTAAGGGAGAAAAAAAAAAAGAAAGAAAAAGAAAAAGGAGGGGTGATAGAGAATAGGAGGAAACGGGGGGGGTCTCTGCCGGCCTAGCCGGATGAGATCCTCCCCCCCTGCGGGGGCGGGGGCCGCCTAGCCGCCGACCGTGGGACTTGTCCCTCGGCCGGGGGCTGGGCGGTCCTCGTCCCCAGGGTGCCGGCCCCCCTTCCTCCCTGTGGCGGGAAGGGGATAAGCTGGCTCTTTCCCTGGCGGTGGTGGCCGAACTTCAATTCCCTCTTGAGATGAGGGGGAGCCCCACCGCCGGGGCTGTGGGGGTTGGCGTCGTCGGGCCTTCGGACCCGGCGTCGCTGACCGCCCACGAGTAGGAGGGACGGGGGCGCTCGGCCGCCTGCCCGCCCGCCGGCGACTCGCAAGAGTTGGCCGGCGGGGGGGTGGGCGGCCTTGCGCCCCCCGTCCAGCCGGGGTTTCTCCAAGGAGAAACCTCGGCGTTAGCGCCGGGCGTCGATGGCCGAACCCTAAACCCCTTGGGGGAGGGGGGGCTGCCACGACGCCCGGCAGTGGGGGGGGCCGCGGGGGGTCCAAACTTCTGTTTGATCCCCATTGCACGCGGTCCTCCCCCGCGAGGGAGCGAGGGCGCAAGGTCTGCCGCCCTCCCGCCGAGAAAGACGCCCAGGGTCGGGCGTTCTCGGCTGGAGGGAGCAACCTTTGCGAGGGAAGTCACCCCCCCGGGGGTGGTTTCCCTGAGAGGGCCTCCTCGGTTGACGGTCGAACCTGGCTACCTTTAGGGAGCCGGGGGGAACCCCAACCGGGGAGGCGGGGGGTGGCAGCTCGAGCGGGTAACTCGAGCTGTGACCCCGCCCCCCAAATTGGGAGGGCGCGGCGTGGGGTTGATACCGCCCTGCGCCGCAACCGCGAATACCCGCGCTTGCGGGGGGGAAAGTGTCGCCTTCTGCGGCACTTTCCTCAGGAGGGATAAAGGCGGGGGGGCGGCGAGTTGGCATGGGATACCAGCATCCTCGCCGTCCCCTGTATAACGCCTGCGAAGGTATCCGTAGTGGTTTTAGTGCGGTAAGCCTTGCGCCCCCTGGCTGATCCATTCGTGGATCGGCTAAGGGATGCAAGGAGTCCCACATAACCACCCGACCTCTACCCGGAGGCGGGGGTATCCATGAGGATTTCCACTACGAATCAAAAAAAAAAAAAAAAAAAAAGGTTTTGGAGCACTTGGGGAGGGGACCAGCTGTGATCACCCGAGGGGCTTTGCCCGGAGGGTTTAACCTGAGGGGCATCGCCCGGAGGGGATCACAGCGGTCAGTCGCCGGGGCCGCTCGGACGTATTCCGAGGCGGGGCCCGGCGACAAGACGTACCCCAGGGTGCTGGTTGGGAGTCCCCAGGCTGGGCAGCCTGGGTCTCCGTCCCAGCGTCCCTGGGGGGTAGCCGCGCCCGGGCCACTCGGACGTTCCGAGCTCGGGCCGGGCGCGGCGTGAAGGTCACGCGTGATTACCCGAGGGGCTTTGCCCGGAGGGGTTACCCAAGGGGAATAGCCCGGAGGGTGCCACGCGGACCTGCCGCCGAGGCCGCTCGGACTTATTCCGAGGCAGGGCTCGGCGGCGAGAGCAGGTACTCCTGGCCGGTCGGGACCGTTTCCCCTTCCGAACCGGCCGGTCAGGAGAGGCGTAGTCCCTTCCGCCGGACGTGATTCCCGGCGGGGGGACGTGCTGGTCGCCACGGCGTGTAGGGCAGGGCCGGGGAGCGGCGACCCTGTCCAAAGCGTCCGTGGGGCCCCCCGGGTGGCGCCACCCGCTGCGGTGCCCGCATTGTCGGAGGTGCGGGACCCCTGAAAGCCCGTGTGGGCGTCAAATCCCACACGGGTGTGTAAGGGGCTCGGAGTCTGGCCGGGGTGTGGTATCCCCCCGGCCAAGACATATGTCCCCTCCCCGGGGGAACTTGGGGCCCGGCCTTGGGGTGTGGCCGGTCATGTTTCGGGGCACCCCTCGGTCGGTGGGGGTATACCCTGGGGGACGGAGCCGCAGCGGGATCGCGGGATCAACAAAAATGGAGAGCGAAACTACTACAACAAAAACTATGGATGGAGCGGAGATGCGCAAGGGGCCTACGGACCAAGAAAGAAGGAAAGATTCCTGTGCCTCAACAGAGTCAACAAAGGAATACTTATGGAAGGGTGATTTCCATAAAGAGGCTAAAGTCCAGCTATGTAGGATAGAGGTTGGAACCATCTCCTCGGAATACTCGAGGGGATCAAGTAAAGGCAGCAAAAAGAGTGTTGCTGCACAGAAGCGCCTGAGCAGAGTGCTGATCCGCGAGAGAGAAAGGGCCAAAAATCTTGCCAAAAAGAGGGGGATTATAGAAACTGGACATGAAGCGGATACGGAAAATGATACCGCAAGCCAAATCAGTATAGACGATGATACACAGGAAGAATCCGTTACAACGACGGACCTCCTTAGTGAAGAGTACCCTGCTCTCCCTGAAAAAACACATTTATAGGAGCAAGAACAAATGGGTGCAATGGAGGGAGAGGCAAAGTTACCGGTATTACCCGCAAATAGGAAGCGAGATCGAAAGGAAATAACCGGTGATTACCGCCGAAAACTAGAAAGAGAGGCCGAGGAAGCAAAAGAAAAGGACGCGCAACATGAAAGAGAGGTCTTAGATCCCCTTATTCCACTCTCAAAGAGGAAGTCATATAAGGAATTCATAGGGATGATCGGGGATAAGGAGGAAGAGTTCCAGGATGCACCAATTAAAGACCTGGAAGCTAAGGCGGCAGAAAGAGCCATGGACCTATACAAAGTCGCCGTCTTGTCAGGGAACTTGAAGGGATCCTTCGTCAAACAGGTCAAGATAGCGGCCGCCGATATGTGCGCGGCGGCCACAACCTTAGCAATGAAGGCCCAAAATCCGGTTGGAATCCCTGTGGAGAAACAATTGGAGGACATGAGAAAGGAAATGCAACTGCTAAGGATGGAAAACCTACAACTTAAGCGGGAGATAGAGCAATTAAAGAAGAAGAGAGAAAGGAAAACGCTCCATCCGATAAACAACGAGAAGAATGCGCTCGGCGTTGAAGAGGAAAGCGCCAAGATAAGGACAAGGAGATGGGTCGAGGAAAACTCGCTTCCACCCTTCGGTGGGGAGGCCCCCGGCAATTCAGGGATGGGAGGAAGAAGGAGAGAAATTGAAGAGAAGGAAAGCATGGAGGTCGATGTGGAGAATCCATACCTCTGTGATAATGAAGACAACACGTCTTCAGCCGCTCAAGGAAAGGAGACCTATCATTCTAGGACGAGTGGGATGGTCTACATAAAGAAGGGGGAAATGGAATGCGCGATTCCACAAGGCGACAATAAAGGAGAGGAGGCCAGGGAGAAAGAAAAGATCATGGCCATGATATCATTGCAGCCAAAGAAAAGATCATGGCCATGATCTTTTCTTTGGCTGCAATGATAGAGGGGATAGTGGTAAGGGAACTCGACAAGAGACTGGGATGCCCGCCTCTTTCAAACCAAATACCACTGAAAGCAAGAGACGAGGCACATCTGCAAAAAGCGAAACAGCAGCAGAGGCTTCAATCGGCAACAAGGAAGACACAACAAGAAAAAGTAGAATGGTCTACATCAGCACAGGGGAAAAAGGTGGCAATACCTAAACCCACAGTCAGGAAGGTGGAAATAGTGAGCCACAAGTTTAAAGTGGTGCCGCCGACGACGACATTAAATCCAAATGCTCGGCCGGCCAAGGAAAGGATCCCAACACCCAAGGCCAACAAGGCCAAAAGCGCGGGGAAAAAAGGTGGGCTAGCCCCACAAAATAAAAAAGAGGAAGCGCCTCAGATGCCCCAAAAGATCAACGAGGCACCCAAAGAAAAATTGGAAGGGGAGACATGGGCAACGGTGACCTCCAAAAAAGCTAAGAGGGCCATAGCCTCAGAAGCCAAAAAGGAGGCAACAAAGAAGACTGCAACGGGAAAACAAACATCGTCTTCCCAAACCAAAACAGTCAAGCCAACAGGACAGACTGGACCAAAGAAAGAACCGCGAACGGCGGCGGTAACAGTGACGTGTCCCCCTGGGACATATGAAAAAAATCTCAGGGAGGCACGTCAGAAAATGGAAAAAGAGGGACTCAGACTAGAAGGGGCAAAAATACGACGGGGGGCTACAGGCTCTTACGTGTTTGAAATCCCGGGGGCAGATAAACACGAAAAGGCGGATAAATTTGCTCTCGGATTAAGAGAGGCCCTTAAGGGCAAAGTGGGCGTTAAGGTGCAACGCCCCACCAAGATGGCGGAGATACGACTCAGGGGGCTCGACGAATCAATAAGGGCCCCCGAGATCGTGGAAGCTATAGCTGCCAATGGTGGCTGTTACGAAGAGGAAATCCAACTGGGGGAGATTCGCAAAACACCAGGTGGTATCGGAATAGTTTGGGCTCGCTGCCCGCTTAAGGCAGCGATCAATATTATGAAAACGGCTCAAATAAAAATAGGGTGGGCAGTAACGCGTGCCGAGATGCTGGAGACGCGACCCCTTCAGTGTTATAAGTGTCTGGAGGGGGGACATGTAAGAGCAAGATGTCCAAATAATGTGGACCGCAGCGGTAAGTGCTACCGTTGCGGAGAGGAGGGGCATTTGGCTCGGCACTGCACAGCTGAGGTAAACTGCCCGGTGTGTGCGGACAAGGGGCTGCCTGCCAAACACAGGGCGGGCAGCAGAGCGTGCGCACCGGTACAGAAAGGAAAGAAGGGGGTCCCGCTCCATAAAGTGACCGATCGCCCCCTATCAACAGCAGACCAGCCCCCTGGACAAGGCGCCAAGTCCAGGCTGCAAGCGGAGGTCCTCCCCCTCATTGATTTGAATGATACGAGGGAGACCCCAAAGGAACAGAGACCTCCGCGAACACGAGGAATCAAGAGAGAGGAGGAAAAGCTTCCAGAGGGAGCATTAAAGAAGCAGCGTAACCAGCTTAATATAATGGACGCAGATCCTGATGCCATGGAGGTGTCGGGCTTGGAGACTATACCGGGAAAGGATGGCCTGTGAAGTAATACAGGCTAACCTCAACCATGCGAGGGGAGCGCAGTCCCTCTTCGACCAAACAATGGCGGAGAGGGACTGCGGCTTGGGAATCGTGGCCGAGCCATATAGAGTTCCGTGCAGCCCGAACTGGGTCGGCAGCTTGGATGGCTCGGCTGCGATAGTCAGAAGGCACACAGCAATGTCCCCTCCCCTACAATTATTGAGGGCGGGGAGAGGGTTCGTCATGGCTTCCTGGGGGCCCATCGTGATAATAGGTGTTTATCTTCCGCCCAGTCTAGGCGATAGAGATTTCGGGCGGAGGCTAAACACCCTGGCGCGGCAACTTAACAGTCAATATCCCCGCCCGGTGTTGGTGGCTGGGGATTTCAATGCGAAGAATAATATGTGGGGTTTCCCGGCCACCGACGGGCGGGGAAACAGAGTTATGGATTGGGCGGCGGACTGCGGCCTTCTTCTGGTCAACAGGGGGAACACTGAAACGTTCTATAGACGGCGGGGCGGGTCTATTATAGACCTGACATGGGCAAACCGCTCCGCTGTCGGGATGCTACAAAAGTGGAGGGTGGTGACGGAGTTAGAAACATTAAGTGACCATAGATATATCATGTTCTCCGTCACCACCACTCCGGGGGAGGTCGTGGAACGTCGCCGGATCAAGGAAGCCAGCGCCAACAGATGGGCCCTCAGAAAGTTGAATGAGGAAGAGTTTAGTGCGGCAATAAATGCCGCATTAATAACACGAGAGGAAGGGGACGGGAGTCTGGCCACAATAAGGGAATGGCTGCATGGAACGCTAGTTAGGACATCCGACGCGGCCATGCCCAGGGTCAGACACCGTCCCCAAAGAAAGGTGTATTGGTGGTCGGAGACTCAGGAGGGCCTCTGACCACGCAAGAAGATTAGCACACCGCAAGAGGAGGCTCGCGCATACAGAAGCAGTCGAGTACGAGGAGGCGTGGGGCGTCTACAAAGAAGCAAGAGACGCCCTACGCATAGCCATACGGGAGGCCAAGTCCAAGGCGTGGGAAGAACTGCTCTCCACGCTGGATGAGGATCCGTGGGGGCGCCCCTATAGACTTGTATTAAATAAGTTAAAAGGAGGGGCGTCCCCTCTAACGGAGACTCTGGACCCCCATTTTGTCGGTGAAGTGGTAGACGCTCTGTTCCCGATGCGGGATCTGGAAGAAGACCCGATCCCGCGGAGGGAACAGGAGTGGGACGAGACAATAATGGGGGTCACAGCGGGAGAGCTGCAGAAGGCCGTCCGGAAAATCAAGAAAGGGAAAGCCCCTGGTCCGGACGGCCTTCACGGTAGGGCATGGGCCCTAGCACACGGGGACTTGGCCGACGTGATGTTAAAACAGTACTCGGCATGCTTTAAGGAGGGAAAGTTCCCCCCAGAATGGAAGAAAGCACATCTTGTGCTTCTTCCAAAGGAGGGCAAACCAAAGACTTTGCCCTCGGCGTACCGTCCGATCTGTCTGTTGGACGAGGCGGGAAAGATTTTTGAGAGAATAATCGCGAACCGCCTCGTCCATCATTTGTCTCGGGAGGGTCCCGACCTAAGTGTTGATCAATACGGCTTCCGCGCCGGGCGATCAACTGTGGACGCAATTTTGCGGGTCCGCTCGGTCGCGGACGCCGTTACGGAGGGGGGCGGGGTGTTGATGGCAATATCATTGGACATATCCAATGCTTTCAACACCCTGCCCTGGCATCGGGTGGGGGAGGCCCTTCAATATCACAGGGTGCCCCCCTACCTGATAAACATAATGCGGGACTACTTCCGGGACAGAAGTCTGACGTATATGGACGGAAACGCCGAGGAGAAACAGAGGGGAATGTCGTGCGGGGTTCCACAGGGATCAGTTCTGGGCCCCTTAATGTGGTCCTTAGCGTACGATAGGATCCTCAGGTCTGCCCTCCCCCCCCGGCTGTTCAACGGTGTGTTATGCTGATGACACACTGATTATGGCCGGGGGAAGAAACTGGGGGGAATGTATTGCGCGGGCTAATCTTGCGGTTGCACGGATCACTAGGGTGATCAAGGTCTTGGGACTCAAGGTGGCGCCCCAAAAAACTGAGGCCCTCCTCTTTCATAAGAGGAGGAATGGGGCGCCACCTGAGTCATATATAAGGGTGGAAGGCACCCCCATAAAGGTGGGGACCCATATCAAGTACCTGGGTCTCCACCTGGACAGCCGTTGGACTTTTGGCGAGCACTTCCGCCAATTGACCCCGAGGGTGGAAAAAACAGCGATGGCGCTATGTCGTCTACTTCCAAACCTCGGGGGACCGGGTGGGAGTGTTCGTCGATTATACGCGTGTACGGTCCATTCAATGCTGCTGTACGGGGCCCCGGTATGGGCGGAGAAGGTGTGCGCCACCCGCAAACTGAGGGACTCGATCCTCAGAATCCAGAGGCGGGTGGCGTGTAGAATCTGTCGGGGCTACCGTACAGTAAGCGGTGTAGCAGTGGGGGTGCTCTCTGGAGTACCCCCTGCAGACTTGTTAGCTCGCATGTACGCCGAAGTTTATAGGTGTACACGCGGGCTACAAATGGAGGGGATTGTCATAACGGACCGTACTCGTTGTGCCATAAGAGTCCAACAGCGACGGGTCCTAATAGAGAGATGGACCGGCCGCCTCCAAGATCCGAGACTGCCGGGCCGCAGGACCGTCGAGGCTGTCCTTCCCTGCCTGAACCAGTGGCTCGGCAGGGAACATGGGGGTGTCACGTACAGGATGACCCAGGTGCTCACCGGGCATGGATGCTTCGGTTCGAGTATCTGGGTCGCATAGGCAGGGAGAGGACAACAAGCTGCCACCACTGCGACCATCCAAGGGATGACGCCCAGCACACCCTCGCGGATTGTCCCGCGTGGGTGGGCGAGAGGGCTGACCTGGTGGCCGCAGTGGGGCGCGACCTGTCCCTGCCAATGGTAGTATCCGCAATAGTCGGTGCGAAAGAAAGGTGGGGAGCTTTTTCCTCCTTCTGCGAGAGAGTACTCTCGCAGAAGGAGGAAGCGGAAAGAGAGAGGGAAAGGACCGGGAGAAATACCCGGCCCTCAGAAGAAGAAGAAGAGAAGGATGAACAGGAGGAGATGGAAGACGGGGACGGGCCCCCTCTTTTCCCGCCATCGGCGAGCTTGCTCGTTTGTGGTGGCGGGAATCGGGGGGGGGGCGCCCCCAGTGTAAGAAGAAGGAGTAGCGAGGAGAAGGGGGGCGTGCCCCCTCCATCCCCGCCGTTGCTGGGCTTGCCCACTTGTGGCGGCAGGGATCGGGGGGGGGGTACGCCCTCAGAAAAAGGAGGAGAATAGGTGATGAAAGTGCGGAGGACGGGGGAGGGCCCTCTCTTTCCCCGCCATCGGCGAGCTTGCTCGTCTGTGGTGGCGGGGATCGGGGAGGGTCCGCCCAACACATACCCGCGTCACACTATGACGCGGGATGAGGTCTGCGGGGGGGGGGGGGGCTGGGGACGTTTAGGTCCCAGGGCTCCTCCCCGAAGAACTCTCGAGAACTGGGGGCGTGGGTGCGCCGGCCTCGCTTAGGCGGGACCGGCGCGCCCGCGCCCCCGGACGGGCAACCCCCTCGGTTGGGGCCGAATCCTAACTCCTAAAGGAGCGGAGGGAGCCGCAACCGGGGGGGCCGAGGGGAGGGGTCGTTCGCCTGCGGGGTCGCGCTTTGCTCGGCCTTGTGGGGTGCGACCCCTCCCCTCACGGACGTAGATGCGGCGGGAAGGCCCTCTCACCGGGAGCCGTTAGGCACCGGTGGGAGGGCATCAACACCGCAGAGGGTCCCCTTCCCCTTCTGGGAAGGGTTTCCCTGGTGAGGGCCTCCAGGGTTGATTGCCGAATCTCCATTCCCTTTGGGAGGGGAAGGGAGCAACACTCTGGAGGCGGGGGGTGGCGGCTCGAGCGGGAATACTCGATCCGTGACCCCGCCCCCCATACTCTTTGGGAGGGCGCGACGTGGGGTTGGTACCGCCCTGCGTCGCAACCGCGAGGACCCCGCACGATGTAATTCGCGGGGGGGAGAATGTCGCCTTCCGCGACACTCTCCTAAGGAGGGAAAGGCGGGGGGACGGCCAGACGGCATGGGATACCAGCATCCTGGCCGTTCCCCATTAACGCCCGAGAAGGTACCCGTAGTGGTTTTAGTGAGGTAAGGTCTTGCGCCCCCTGACCGATCCATTCGTGGACCGGCCAAGGGGAGCAAGAAGTCCCACATAACCGCCCGTCCTCTAGCCCGGAGGCGGGTGGTATCCATGAGGATTTCCACTACGAATAAAAAAAAAAAAAAAAAAGGTTTCGGAGCACTTTCCGGGTCCGGATGGCGTCCACGGGAGGCTCTGGGGCCTCGCCTATGCAGAAATAGGAATGCAAATGAGGCAGCTATATAATAGCTGCCTCCGCGAGGGTATCTTCCCTCCGGTCTGGAAGAAGGCAACTATTGTCCTTCTTCCGAAAGAGGGCAAACCTGAGAATGAGCCCTCCGCATATAGGCCGATCTGTTTGCTCGACGAGGCGGGGAAGATTCTAGAGAGAATCATAGCCCGCCGCCTCGTCGAGCATTTGTCCCGGGAGGGTCCAAACATAAGTGAGGACCAATATGGCTTCCGCGCCGGGCGCTCGACGATTGATGCGGTGGAGTGTGTGCGCTCGGAGGCGGAAGCCGTGCAGGAAGACGGTGGGGTGTTGTTGGCTGTGTCGCTAGACATCTCCAATGCCTTCAACACCCTGCCATGGCGGCGGGTATCCGCGGCCCTCGATTTTCACGGGGTACCGGGATACCTTGCCGCAATAATAACGGACTACTTCCGGGACAGGAGGATTGCATATGTCAACAGAGAGGCCGAAATATGTGAGAGGGAGATGTATTGTGGGGTTCCGCAGGGCTCAGTTCTTGGCCCATTACTGTGGAACCTCACATATGATATGACTCTCAGGACTGCCCTCCCCCCTGGCTGTAGAGCCATCTGCTATGCAGATGACACTCTAGTTCTGGCCAGGGGGAATGACTGGAGGGAGGCCAAGATCAAAGCCGAACTGGCAGTCGGCAGAGTTGTGCGCTCTATTAAGGAGATTGGACTTCGGGTGGCGCCACACAAAACTGAAGCTGTTTTCTTCTATAGAGGTAGACGGGCGCCACCCAGAACAATCATTAAAGTGGAGGAGATCCCAATCCAGGTGGGGGCCCACATCAAATATTTGGGCCTCTACCTGGACAGTAAATGGACCTTCCGCGAACACTTCGTCCGGCTGGCTCGGAGGGTGGAGAGAGCGGCAATGGCTCTATGCCGACTTTTGCCGAATCTCGGGGGGCCGGATACGCGGGTTCGCAGACTGTATGCCGGGATCGTTCATGCAATAGCACTGTACGGATCCCCGATATGGGCGGAGCAAATGGGGGCCACCCGTGAAATAAGGCACAAAATGTGCCAAGTTCAAAAGCGGGTGGCCAACAGAATCTGTAGGGGATACCGTACGGTGAGTTGGGCAGCCGTGGGGCTCTTGGCGGGAGTTCCCCCGATAAACCTCCTGGCGGATATGCAAGCCAATGTGTATTGGCGCATAAGGGAGGTTCGGGGGAGAGGTATAATCCCCACGGCACGCGACCGGCATGCAGTCAAGGTCCAAGCCCGGCAGTCCGTAATTACGAAATGGTTAGAGCTCCTCGAAGACCCGAGGATGCCCGGCAAGCGGACTGTCGAGGCCATCAGGCCCTGTCTCCAAGAATGGTTGGACAGGGTCTGGGGAGGGGTCTCCTTTAGAATGACACAGGTGCTCACCGGGCATGGATGCTTTGGTGAGTACCTGTGTCGCATAGGTAAAGAGCGCACAACTCGCTGCGCCCACTGCGGGCACAGGAAAGATGATGCGCAGCACACCCTCGAAGAGTGTGCTGCGTGGGAGAGGGAGAGAGAGGAGCTGGTGTCCGTAGTGGGCGCAGATCTTTCGCTCCCGGCTGTAATCGCAGCTGCAGTCGGGAGCGAACAAGGGTGGACGGCCTTCTCCTCCTTCTGTGAAAAAGTGATGAAGCAGAAGGAGGACAAGGAAAGAGAGAGGGAACAGAAGGGAGAGCGTCGAAGGTCTCTGGAGAGGGACATAGCAGAGGAAGAAGAAGAAGAGGAGGGATTTGGGGCTCTAGTCCCCACACAGGAATCAATCCCCAATTCTGTGGGGACTGATCCAGGATGAAACTAATGGGAGGGGATGGGGGATGTACTCCCCATTTCCCCTCCCAAGCTCGGAGTGAAGGATAGTAAGGAAGAAAAAAAAAAAAAAAAAAAAAAAGAAAGAAAAAGAAAAAGGAGGGGTGATAGAGAATAGGAGGAAACGGGGAGGGGTCTCTGCCGACCTAGCCGGATGAGATCCTCCCCCCCTGCGGGGGCGGGGGCCGCCTGGCCGCCGACCGTGGGACTTGTCCCTCGGCCGGGGGCTGGGCGGTCCTCGTCCCCAGGATGCCGGCCCCCCTTCCTCCCTGTGGCGGGAAGGGGATAAGCTGGCTCTTTCCCTGGCGGTGGTGGCCGAACTTCAATTCCCTCTTGGGATGAGGGGGAGCCCCACCGCCGGGGCTGTGTGGGTGACGTCGTCGGGCCTTCGGACCCGGCGTCGCTGACCGCCCACGAGTAGGAGGGACGATGACCATCAATATGTTCACGAGCGCGTGCAGGAAAGCGGATATATTGAGGAAGCGAAGCGATAAGTGATCTCAGATATTAGTTTAACAATGTTTACTGTATTAGCACAAAAATTAACATATACAACAAAACAGTATTTGTCACTACTAACAATAATGCCGTAATAGAATTCTAGTCCGTAATTCGAAATCGTTAGTTGGTTGATAGCGGGTGTCGACTGCGGTTTTAATTACGTATAAGCGGTATAACAAGCGTGCGATATGCGGTTTCACGACGGATAACTGCGATAAGGCCTGGATGATAACTGGAGGATAACTGGAAGATAACTGCGATAAGGCATGGGTGAGCTCCTTTTATTGATTCGGGTCAGGAGTCACCCTTTTCGCCGAGCGCCAATAATCATCCTTAATTTTCAAACATTTAGAGGTGACTCGAAGGCGCCGTACGCTATAGGCTGCCTCGTGATCCGCGCAGAGTAGGCACGTGCCTGTCATGCGCGAGTCTTTAGATCGCGCGATCGATTGGCCTTACAGTGCCCACGTGATGCGGCCGCGCATGCTTTTCGCGACGTCGGTGGTTGTGTTCCGGCGCGGTGGCTGTTACGTGTTTATATGTTTGTGTTGAGCGACTCGCAAGAGTTGGCCGGCGGGGGGGTGGGCGGCCTTGCGCCCCCCGTCCAGCCGGGGTTTCTCCAAGGAGAAACCTCGGCGTTAGCGCCGGGCGTCGATGGCCGAACCCTAAACCCCTTGGGGGAGGGGGGGCTGCCACGACGCCCGGCAGTGGGGGGGGCCGCGGGGGGTCCAAACTTCAGCTTGATCCCCATTGCACGCGGTCCTCCCCTGCGAGGGAGCGAGGGTCTGCCGCCCTCCCGCCGAGAAAGACGCCCAGGGTCGGGCGTTCTCGGCTGGAGGGAGCAACCTTTGCGAGGGAAGTCACCCCCCCGGGGGTGGTTTCCCTGAGAGGGCCTCCTCGGTTGACGGTCGAACCTGGCTACCTTTAGGGAACCGGGGGGAACCCCAACCGGGGAGGCGGGAGGTGGCAGCTCGAGCGGGTAACTCGAGCTGTGACCCCGCCCCCCAAATTGGGAGGGCGCGGCGTGGGGTTGATACCGCCCTGCGCCGCAACCGCGAATACCCGCGCTTGCGGGGGGGAAAGTGTCGCCTTCTGCGGCACTTTCCTCAGGAGGGATAAAGGCGGGGGGGCGGCGAGTTGGCATGGGATACCAGCATCCTCGCCGTCCCCTGTACAACGCCTGCGAAGGTATCCGTAGTGGTTTTAGTGCGGTAAGCCTTGCGCCCCCTGGCTGATCCATTCGTGGATCGGCTAAGGGATGCAAGGAGTCCCACATAACCACCCGACCTCTACCCGGAGGCGGGGGTATCCATGAGGATTTCCACTACGAATCAAAAAAAAAAAAAAAAAAAAAAAGGTTTCGGACAGTGAGAGTCGGAGTGAAACGACGAGTGGGTCGAGCATTTGCAAGGTGCAGGTTCCAGTACTGAGGATCAAAAAGATCGATCAGATCGATCATAAAATCGCAGTGAGGAAGCCAGTACTGAGGACCCTACCGCCGAATGATCGGGCAGTGGCTGGTCCATCCAAAGGGCCTGTAATGTCGGTGAAACCACCTGTGGACGCGGAGGAGCCATTTGTGGACGTGGAGGACACGGAACACTTTGACTCAGATGAAGAGGAATTCATACCTCCTCCCAGGAAAAGGAAGAGAGGAAGGCCCGAGACCACCGGCGCATTCAGGCTGGTTAAACAAGAAAGGGAAGAGAGAGCCAAAATGGAAGAGGAGTATGAGAGAGCCATCGCGAGCACCAAGGTTCCTTATCAAGAATCTAAACAATTCCTGCGAATGAAGGACCTGGTGTTAGAATGTGCGGACGATCTGAGAGTTGCTCCAAACGCAGAAATAGCGGCCGAGAGTCTGAACCAGACACGGGCGTTAATGGAGGCGCTCTGCAAGTCCAAGAAGGGGTTGCAAGGGAAGATTCAGGCACAGATTAGGGAGGCGGCCTATTTAGAGGCTGCCATCACTACCATCTGTGGGAGAATCTATGCAAAAGATATCGGAGAGGAAGAGGGCTCGACGGAGGCACTGAGGAAGCAAGTCCGGGCCCTTAAGGCGGAGAACACCAGGCTTCATAATGAAGCCAAAAGAGCGCGGATAATGCGTAAAAGTATAGAGGATGGAAGCATCCAACCTCCCGCAATAGACACGCACCCGCCAGACGAGTTGGAAAAGCTGGGGGAAGCTGCGCAACCCCAACAGAGCACTGACGCCCCGATGGAGGTGGAGATGGAGGTGAGGGCGACTCCCTTGCCTTCATCGCAACCAATGAGACCTCCCATCAAAGGAACAACCAAGGCGCTAGGGAAGTATCCTCCTGGAATAAGCAAAGAGGAGGATAAAGAAGTATATGATGACCTGTCACAAAGGATCCAGGCATTACTCGAGGAGAGAGGGGCTTTTATGGAGAACCTCAAGAGAGGGGATAGTAAATCCCTCCCGCTGGAAAGAAAACTTTCTTCATTTTCAAATACCTCCACGCCCCTGCGGCCGGCGGTACCGGCCAGCTGCCCCGAGCGGACGCCTGCTGTGCAAGGTGGCGTTGATCCTCGGGCAACGACGGTTGGTGACAAGGAGAGGAAGAAAAAGAAGAAAGGGAAGAAGAAGAAGACAGAGGCGAAGGAGGAACCGAAGCCTCAACGTCCGAGAGAGGACTTTCTCTTGAAGAGGAAGAATCCCCCCTCCATCCCAATGCCCGGCCCGGAGAAGGCTCCACTCCCTTCCCAACAAACCGAAACCCAGGAAATTTTCTGGAGCAAGGTTGTAGGCAGACGGGAGAAGGAAGCCACAAGAAAACGGAACCAACAACAAATACCGACATCCGGACCGGGAAAAAGGGCCGCATCCTCACTCCCTCCTCAAAAAGAGGAGGGTAAGGCGATGGAGAGACCGAAGCCCGCAAAAAAGGAGGGCATAGGGAACAAGAGGGCTCTCAGAACTGCCGCGATCACTCTCACATGTCCCCCTGGAAGTTATGGTGAGGTGATCGGCAAGGCAAGGGATAAGATCAATATTAAGGACCTTGGCATCCCCAGCGTTAAGGCGCACATAGGGATCACGGGTGCAATGGTCTATGAGGTCAAGGGGAAGGATCGTGGGACCAAAGCAATATTATATTATAATATTATATTTTCGCATTTATATTTATTTTTACGTTTAATACGGTTTACAATGTGGTCTTTATGCCCATTTCCATCAACGTCGGTTAATTTTAATCTCTGGTTAAACTATATCTTTGTTTCTTTTTAGCTATGTTCTTTAAAAAAGACAAAGATATTTAACCAGAGGTTAAAGTTAACCGACGTTGGTGAAAATGGGGCATTTTAGTCTTACGATTCCATCCAGTTCACAAAAATACTACATACTACTATATAGACTATTTTAAGATCTTATTCAAAATGATCTTTAATATAACATAAAACGGATTAAAAATATCAGTTATCAGAATCATGATTTTAATAAACATATCCAAAATTAACGTCATTGTAGAGAAGAATATAATTAATAATAATTATTGTAAAGACAGAGGGAGGGAAAAAAGAGAAAAGTAAATAAAAATACATATTTAATTAATTAAAAAGTTTTTAAACAATTATTATTTAAATATTTAAAATGTTTCACTTAACATACATAATTTGATTTAATAAACGGTTCCACACGTTCTACATCATCATTCCATACAACGCATTGCACCCTCTTTCCATTTCCATTGTTCAAATAAAATTAAAAAAATTTATATTGTTGTTCCTTTCCTACATTTCTTGGTGCTTCTAAGCCATCTACATAGCCTATTATTTCACTAAAAAATTATATATTCAAAATTTTAAAGAAATTCTATGTATATTATTCTATTATGTATATTATTTTATTATACATGTATATATTGTAGCGGAATGACGAAAGCTATGTACATCGCGGTAATATACAAAGGTCTAAGGACGCTGCGAGTTATTTAGGCGACCGCTCAACGCCGCGGTCTTCCCTTATGATGCGTAAGCGAAGAAAGCCGTCACTATCGGTTTATCTTTAGCGTAGCGCTGTAAACAGGCGGCCGATCCTTATTCGATTTCAAGAGCGACTAGCGTTAGACGACGGGTCTTTTGACTTGCGATAAACAACCACCTAGATAGCGAGCCCGAGAACGTCTCGAGCACACTCCTCAGTTAAGATTGGTCGACGGATCAGCGCTCTGTGTCGAAATATACCTCCCGAATAAATGTGGTTTTGATTAATTTACTACATTCTACAATAATTGGACCTTTGCTCCCCTTACAATATTATTATCAATATATTTGAAAAATTTAAGATGTTGTTAATATAAAGTAAAAACATATCAATATAATTTATTTAAATCTAATATTTGTATATCAAATTTTAATATATATATAATAAAAACTTTAATATATATATATATAAATTTTTTGGATTATAATAAATTATTTAAAGTTTTTATTATAAAAAAACTGTACAAATAAATAATACTTACATAGTTGAATCGTAAATTTTTATGTTTTCCAGTATCTCATTTGACGTTAATATATCATTAGGATCTAATTGTTCAAATTCGGACAGTGTTTCTTGCATATTCGAAGAAGAATTGTTACCCTCACACTCGTCAACGCTCATTTTCGACATGATTAACAATACTATAATAGTTTTCAAATTTGTTAGCTAAAGATCATTAATTACTTTTTATCTTTTCTTAAATAAAAATTTAATTAGATAATTAATATTTACATTTTTAATAAAATTATGAATCTCTAATGTTATTATATATTTAAGAAACAAAATTTATTTAAGTTTTTTTAGCAACCAACTATAATCAAAATTAACTTTAGTTTGATATATGTATATACATATATATTATATAAATCTGTCCTTTTTTTTAACTAAAAGCGGGTGGACACTTTCGTTAGGTCACCATGTACATAAAATAAATATTAATTAAGATGTTTATTTAAAACGTGTAAAAGAATTTCTTGTAATTTCGCTGATTTTTTAAATAATTATTGAAAATTTTAGGTAAATTAGAAAATTTTTAGATTTAATTTATTAAAATAAGTTTTTTTGTCTCTGTTTTATACGTTGCTCTTTATTCATATAAAAGAAAAGTAAACCAGTTAATAAATATTAAAAATGTATTGAAAAGAATTGAATGCCTTTCGTAAAATAAAAAATATTTCTCATTTGTATAATATTTTTCATCAGTTCTAAGAATCATAATAAAAATGTTAATATTTGGACATTGAACATAATATTGAATGGAAGAAGATATTTATAACATATTTTGAATATATTTGGAATAATATACAAACACAACTTGCTTATCAGATTAAAAATGCTTATAATACATAAAAAAAATGATCAATGATTGAAATTTTGAAAAACAACAATTTTCTAAGTTCGAATAATCTTTAATAAAAATTTAAGATATTTTAAGGTAAGAAGGAAATTCTTTTATCAAACTTTCTTGTTTTATCAAAAATATGTTAATAAAAAATTTTATAGTAAATATAATTTAAATTGATATTATTTAGACATATTACACACATACCTGTTTTATTTGGTCTTTAAATTAATTGAACCAAATAATTCTTCTCTTAGCAGCTTTTTTGAACAATCTTCGATCTGTCAGTTTATTAGTTTATTCCACCCTTGTCTGATATCCAAATTTTTAATCATTTAAATTTTTGATATTAAATTTGAAAATACTGAAAAAAGTAAATGTTTTTTTAAGATTAATATTTCTTATTTACATAATATGTTCATTTTTCATTTATTGCAAGAAGTACAATAAAAAATTATTTAAATACTTTATACATTGAACATAATATGGAATATAGGAGGATATATTTATAACATATACAATTTGATAATCAAATTATCGATGTTTATAATATTTGAAGAAAATTGTCAAGGAAATAAATTTTTAAACAGTTTTCTGAGTTCGAATAAATTTCTATGAATATCTCCAGTTTTTAAAAAAAGAAATTGTTATCTCATCGAAAATATGTTAAATAAAAATTTTATTTTATAATTAATGTAAATAAAATTTAAAAATCAGTTAATTTTAAATATCAAAAATGTATTGAAAATAATTAAATACCTTTAGTAAAATAAAAAATATTTCTCATTTGTATAATATTTATCATCAGTTGTAAGAATCATAATAAAAATGCGTATTTAATTTATTATTTGGACATTGAAAATAATATTGAATTGAAGATATTTATAACATATTTATAACATTTTGAATATATTTGGAATAATATACAAACACAACTTGCTTATCAGATTAAAAATGCATATAATTTAAAGAAAAAATGATCAAGGATTGAAATTTTGAAATACAACAATTTTCTAAGTTCTGAACTTTAATAAAAATGTAAGATATTTTAAGATAAGAAGGATTTCTTTTGTTGTTTTATCAAAAATATGTTAATAAAAAATTTTATAGTAAATATAATTTAAATTGATAATATTAAAACATATTACACACATACCTGTTTTATTTAATCTTTAAATTAATTGAGAACCAAATAATTCTTCTCATAGCAGCTTTTCTTGAACAATCTCCGATCTGTCACCAGTTTATTATTTTATTCCATCCTTGTCTGATATCCAAATTTTCTTAATCCAAGTTTCCAAACAGTTATACCGCATTGAAAATTTGAAAATGCTGAAAAAAGTGAATGTTTTTTTAAGATTAATATTTCTTATTTTCATAATTATTCATTTTTCATCTATTGCAAGAAGTACAATAAAAAAATGCGTTATTTAAATATTTTAACATTGAACATAATATGGAATATATTGGAGGATATATGTATACTTATAACATATACAACTCACAACTTGATAATCAAATTATCGATATTAAGAAAATTATCAGGGAAATAAATTTTTAAACAGTTTCCTGAATTTGAATAAATATCTATGAATATGTCAAGTTTTTAGAAAAAGAAATTGTTATTTCATCCAAAATATGTTAAATAAAAATTTTATTTTATAATTAATATAAATGAAATTGAAACGTTAAGAAAGGGGATCAATATATATATATATATTTGTTTACATATTAATTAGAAATTAGAAATTAATTTTCGCGCTTGGCTCTAGTTGCCGACATCTAGAACATCAGATCACATTTATTTATTTATTATTTATTAATATTGAGAGCCGATTAAATAAAAAATATATTTTCTTAAATTAAAAAAATATAATTTGGTATAAAATAATTATTTAAATTATTAAATATGTGTATTTTGTATTTTTTACATGTTTAGATATTTAATAAAAATTATATATTAAAAATTTTTATTTGTTAATTATTATTTAATAAAATTCGCTGCTTTTTAAATTTCTATACGCTAATTTAATTATTTTTTCAAAATTAATAGAATAAATATTACAACTTTTGTTTGAGATATGCCCAAATATAATATTAATAATTAAATTTTCTACAATTTGCAATATGGGATACGTAACAATAACAGTAATACTATATGTAAAAATTATAGTTTACAAAACTTAATTTAAAAAAATTAATAAACTAACATCATAAATAATAAACAATAATAAAACTAACAAACAATAATAAAATTAAAAAACTAATAAATAAATAATTAAAAAAATAATATTTATAATATTAATAACAATAAAATATTTATTTAATAATAAATTAATAATAAAAAAATAATATTAATAATAAATTATTTATATAAATAAATAATTATTTATTTATGTAAATAAATTTTTGTTATGTTTTGTGGCGGGAGAGAGAGAGAGGAAGAAGGAGGCTAAAGGGAAAGAAGATATATACCTAACCTAACCATATTATCTCTTTCTCTCTTTCTCTCTCTCTCTCTCTCTCTCTCTCTCTCTCTCTATCTATCTATTTATCTCTCTCTGTCTCTCTTTGAAATTAAAATTTACTTACATTATGCTCACTGGTGTTGCACGCATTTTCGTTTATCTCTTTAGACATCTTGATTAATTAGAAGCCGATTTATACAATTATACGTAGTAATTAGAGATGTGTGACATTAACTACAAAGAACAGTTGAAAGAAATGTGGTACGCATAAAATAATAATATTGAAGATAAATGTTACTATAGTCAAGGCATACAAATTAAAGGTTTATTTACACGAATTGCACACATATGCAAAAACACATACACAAATTTTTCAAAAATTACTTCTTGGTGTAATTTTGTAAAAATCACACCTTAGGGATGAGTTTCGATTTTTTAACGTGAGTCATTTAATAAATTTATCTATAATAAATTGCTGGTTTCAAATTACGTTAAATGTCATAATGGATAGGTCAAATAAAATAGAAAATGTTATAATAAATAAAATCCGCACAACAAAGAAGGAGTCAAAGGTGTAAAATTTTACGAGAAAGGAAATAGTAATAGACGAAGTTATAACGTTGAAGAGGGAGAGTGAAGGGAGAAACGGTAGATATTTTACATAATTATATATATAGAAATTTGTAATAATTGTGTTTAAATATTTGTAATTAATATTATTTAATAATTACACTTTTATTATATTTTTCTTATATAAAAAAAAGATTTCTAAGATATTAAAAATTCAATTATATAAAAATTATATAAAAAAAATTTATATAAATTATATAAAAATCTATATTATAAAATTATATAAAATAGATATAGATAGATAGAAAAATATATAGAATTATATAAAAAGGCTGCTGTGCGCCTGTAAAAAAAGGCTGCTGTACGCCTATAAAAAAGGCTGCTGTGCGCCTGTAAAAAAAGGCTGCTGTGCCTCTGTAAAAAAAGGCTGCTGTGCGCCTATAAAAAAGGCTGCTGTGCGCCTATAATAAAAGGCTGCAGTGCGCTTATAAAAAGAGGCTGCTGTGCGCCTATAAAAAAGACTGCTGTGCGCCTATAAAAAGAGGCTGCTGTGCGCCTATAAAAAGAGGCTGATGTGCGCCTATAAAAAGAGGCTGCTGTGTGCCTATAAAAAAAGGCTGCTGTGCGTTTATAAAAAAAGGTTGTTGTGCGCATATAAAAAAAGGCTGCGGTGCGCCTATAAAAAAAGCTGCTGTGTGCCTATATAAAGAATTAATATAAAACATAATAAGCACGAAAAAGAAAAGATTCATCAAGAAAATCGATGAACTAATGAATAAATAATTCTTGGTCATACAGAAAGACAAATAATATTTTATATATATAGAATAATATAAATATAATTATTACGGCACTTATATAGATATATATAGATAGATATAATTTTTTTATATAAAATTAGGCAATAACATATATTTGAGAACATATATATTCAAAAATTACTATTATACATATTTAAAAAATACTCTATTGTTATTTAACAATTCGTATAATATACCTACGTATACGTCGTATACGGTACGACGTAGACAAGTATGCCTCAAAAGAGAAAAGGCGGAAATTTGTATAAAGTGAGTCGCGAAAGCAAGCGCTTACGACAAATACGAATAATTGAGAGTTTTGAGGAAAGGTCTCAACGACTTGAAGCTAATGTTCAAAGAAATTCTCAGGAGAGGATCAATGAAAATGATAACGCAAGGTCTCAACGACTCGAAGCTGATGCTCAGAGACATGCTCAGCAAAGGACCCACGAAAATGATGACGCAAAGTCTCAACGACTCGAAGCTGATGCCCAGAGACATGCTCAGCAGAGGGCCGACGAAAATGATGACGCAAGGTCTCAACAACTTGAAGCTGATGCCCAGAGACATGCTCAGCAGAGGGCCGACGAAAATGATGACGCAAGGTCTCAACAACTTGAAGCTGATGCCCAGAGACATGCTCAAGGAAGACAAAAAGCTAAACAATTAAATCATTACATTGCGCTAATTGCCAAGGACCATGAAATAAATGTGCCAGTTTATACACTTGGCCAAATGAATGTAGAATGCCAATTTTGCAAATCGTTAAACTTTGCATGTGAAAAATCTAAAGATGGAAAATTTATATATTGTTGTCAAAAAGGCAAGCTTCAATTAAAGCCAATAAATTGTCCTGATTTTCTTAAAAAATTATATAATGGAAATGATTATAAATCAAAAAATTTAAATGAATCATATGACAGCGCTTTAGCTATGGCTTCAATGGGTGCGCCGGGAATGTGCTAGAAAATAGAAATCCATTGGATGTTGTGAACAATGCTCCTTATTGCTTAAAGATTCATGGGCAATATCATCATTTAACTTCAACAGCAATGCGCCCAGCGGATGGGCAAGCTCCGCGATTTGCACAGCTTTACTTTTTAGATACAGAAGAAGCTGTAAATCATAGAATGAATAACAAAGCTAATAAGGAATGTGATTCAGAAATAATGAAAGAGTTGTCAAGTTTTATGGTTCAATGCAATGAATTTGCAAAAACATTCAAGATGATGCATCAGGTTGAACAAGATCTTAATCCGATAGGAAATAAAACCATAAATTTAATGTTGTCCTTTAGAAAAAATCCTCAACAAGATCAAAGAAGATACAATGTTCCACAAGCAAATGAAATAGCTGTGGTCTTTAAATTGAAATCCCCAAAGATTTTATATCAAAAGAATCTCTTATTAATGAAATTTTTGGTGATAGAATCACCATGGAACGGATTAGAGAAAATACAGATCGAGCGATACTTTGTCCTAAAAATGAGGATACTTTTAAAATTAATGACACAATCCTTTGTCAAATGGAAGGAGAGGAAAAGGAATATCTCTCAATTGACTTTATTGTAAGTGATGATCCACAGGAGCAATTAAATTTTCCAACTGAGTTTTTGAACTCTCTGACACCTTCTGGAATGCCAGTTCATCGACTTAAAATAAAAGTCAGTGCTATAATAATCCTATTAAGAAATTTAAATACTAAGAAAGGACTTTGTAATGGAACAAGATTTATTGTAACTAATTTGAAAAATAATCTAGCCTACCAAATATAACTCTGGGGATTATGTGATGATTCGGGATTCTAGCGCTAAAACGGGAGAGTGTAAAAAATTCAAGCCTAGTTATAAAGGTCCATTCATGGTCTCAAAGGTTTTGGATAAAAACCGTTATGTCATTCAAGACATACCTGGTTTCAATTTATCTGCCAAGCCTTATAATTCTATCTTGTCGCCAGATCGTTTAAAACCCTGGATTAAATTGGCTATTCCGCCGATACCTATGTAAATAGTTATGTTATTTATATATATAATTTTAGATTATTTGCGTCTTGCTAAACCCTGAGTCCAGCGCTGTTATATCTTTTGTACATATTATATATATATATTTTTTTCTTAGTTTTAAATTTTGCAGCAGGTATTAATCTAGGGTGCTCACTTACTTGGTCTGTTTATAAATATTGTAAAATTTTTAATATTACGCGTTTCTTGTGTAAATATCTTATTAGGTAGTGCAGTGTCTTTTAGGCATTTCTTAAATTTTATTTGGTTGATGTTTTTCTTTTACGTCTTATTTTGAAAGTGTTTTTTCTTAAAGAATTTATAATTCTATGATATGTATACTGTGAATTTTCTCTTTCTGTAATTTGTATACTGCGTTATTTCACTTACTGTGTTTGTCTTTAATCTAATATTATTTAAGATTCTTAGTTTGTGGCGTAATTTTTATGTTTACTTTATATTCTATGTTCTGCTTTAAGTTCAATTTTTATTTCTTGTTTAAGTTTTATGTTTCGATTAATTTAAATACGATTATTATTAATATTTCGTTTATACTTAACAGATTATTTTGTTATTGTTTTTATCATTCGAGACGAATGAAAGGTCAGAATGGCCGAACTGTAAGGCCTATAACTTAGCCATTATGTATTACTTCTAAGTCACTCTGTATTAGCTATGCATGCTGTGTTCATGCGATAGGTCAGCGTGGTCCCTAGCAACGGGCATCTTTGCGATGGCGCTTGTTTTAAACAGTCTTCGAAAACGTCTCTGGCGGTGCAGACGTGCGCGTTATTAAAAGTATTTGTGATTCTTATTTCCATAATAAAACTCAACGGTTTCCTTTGAGAACCGATTCCACGCTTATCCTTCTGCCTTCCTTATCCTGATCATTAAAATAACCAGGCTCTTACAATATCTTCTTTCCCTTTAGCCTCCTTCTTCCTCTCTCTCTCTCCCGCCACAAAACATAACAAAAATTTATTTACATAAATAAATAATTATTTATTTATATAAATAATTTATTATTAATATTATTAATATTATTTTTTTATTATTAATTTATTATTAAATAAATATTTTATTGTTATTAATATTATAAATATTATTTTTTTAATTATTTATTTATTAGTTTTTTAGTTTTATTATTGTTTGTTATTTTTATTATTTATGATGTTAGTTTATTAATTTTTTTAAATTAAGTTTTGTAAACTATAATTTTTACATATAGTATTACTGTTATTGTTACGTATCCCATATTGCAAATTGTAGAAAATTTAATTATTAATATTATATTTGGGCATATCTCAAACAAAAGTTGTAATATTTATTCTATTAATTTTGAAAAAATAATTAAATTAGCGTATAGAAATTTAAAAAGCAGCGAATTTTATTAAATAATAATTAACAAATAAAAATTTTTAATATATAATTTTTATTAAATATCTAAACATGTAAAAAATACAAAATACACATATTTAATAATTTAAATAATTATTTTATACCAAATTATATTTTTTTAATTTGTTTATCCTTTTTTTCATCATTGTCATTATTATCTTCTTTCCGCTTTTTATTTTTTTTCTGAAATTTATCTTTAAATTCATTCTTCATTCAATCCTCCTTCTTTAGCTCCTCTCGTTTTTCAAATTCTTCTAATGCCATTATTAATACATGATCTAGCCCATCTTCAAGTACTGAAATTTTTTATATATATATATAGATTAGGTTATATCTTTATATATATGTAATAATATTAATTTAAATAAAACGATTGACAAATTTATAAAAAAATATTTTATTTAAATAAATTAATTATTGTTTATATTTTTACCATTTTGAAATTCTTCAATTTCTGTTGATATATTTAATTGATTCATCGTTATATTTTTAATTTCAAATCCATTTGTTTCATTTATCAGAACATTTTCTATTTCTTTCGGTATATTATTTTCTTCCACAATTGAATTTTCAAATTCATTTGTATTTATTTGATCATCTTCAATTACTGAAATTTTTTAATTAAAAAATATATTAGATTATATGTTAATGTGATAATATATTAATTTAAATAAAACAATTAACAAATTAAAAAAAAAATATTATTTTATTTAAATAAATTAATTATTATTTATATTTACCATTTAGAAATTCTTCAATTTCTTTTTCTATTTCTTTCGGTATATTATTTTCTTCCATGATTGTATTTTCAAATTGATTTGTATTCGTTTGATCAATGATGACATTTAATATGTGAAACCAGCTACTTATATATATAGATATAGATAGATAGATAGTCATTTCTGAAATGACATGTAAATAAAACTCATGTAAATAAAACTCACCTCTAAGGGGTGATTTTTGCAAAATCTCACTGAACAAAATAATTTAAAAATTTTTACGATTTAAAAAAAACAATACATTAATAAATAAATGCTCTTACTTAATAACACCATTTAACAATCACGCCACTACCAAAAGATGATTTTATTAAAATTATATGTTTCTCTTTTATAACTACAAAGTTTTTTAACATAAAATAACATTTTTTAAATGCGCACGCGCGTGAGTAGATGCGTGGGTGAGTTGGGGTGTAAAATTAAAAAAAACCACATAGTAGCCATCTCTAATAAATTTGCTAAATTTTGCTACCAATTTCTTGAAAATCGGTCAATAAATTTGTAAATGCGTGAGTGGGTGCGTTGGTGGGTGCGTATGTAGACAAAAAAAAATCACATACAGTAACCATCTTTGAAAAATTTGCGAAATTTTAGTACCAATTTAGTGAAAATCGTTTAATAAATGTGTGAATGCGTATGTGGATGCGTGGGTGGGTGCGTAAGTAGACAAAACTAAAAAAATCACATATAATAGTCATCCCCGAATAATTTTCGAAATTTTGGTACCAATTTCGTGAAAATCGGTTAACAAATTTATGAATGCGTGGGTGGGTGTGTGGGTGGTTGCGTGGGTTAGCAAAACTTAAAAAATTAAAAATTTGAAAATTTTAATACCAATTTCGAATCGTTCACCAATTTCGTGAAAATCAGCGAACAAATGTATTAGTACGTGGGTGCGTGCGTGGGTGGTTGCGAGGGTTTGTTAAAAAAAATCACATATAATAGCCATCCCCGAAAAATTTGATAAATTTTGTTACCAATTTCATGCAAATAGATGAAAAAATATATGATTGCGTAGGTGGGTGCGTGGGTGGTTGCGTGGGTGGGCAAAACTTTAAAATAACCATAATGGTCATCCCTTAAAAATATCGAAAATTTTACTACCAATTTCGAAAACATCGGTTAATAAATATGTGATTGCTTGGGTGGGTGCGTGGGTGAAGGTGTAAAACAAAAAAAATCACATATAGTAGCCATCCCCGAATAATTAGCGAAATTTTGGAACCAATTTATTGAAAATCGGTTAACAAATGTATGAGTGCGTAGGTGGGTGCGTGGGTGGTTGCGGGGGTGGGTTAAAAAAATCACATATAGTAGCCATCACCGAAAAATTTGCTGAATTTTTTTTACGAATTTATTGAAAATCGGTGAACAAATGTATAAGTGCGTTGGTTGGTTTTTTGGGTGGTTGCGCGGGTGGGCAAAACCCACGCAACCACCCACATACAATGTTTTGGAACACCCTAAACACATTGGCGTAAATGGCGTAAAAATCTGTAAAAAAATTATTTTCAGGAAAACATACCCTCCTTTTTGAGAAAAAAAAAATTTTTTTAAAAATTAAAATAAACCTCACAGCAGCCACCCCCTAAAAATTTGCAACATTTCGCCACTACCAAAAGATGATTTTATTAAAATTATATGTTTCTCTTTTATAACTACAAAGTTTTTTAACATAAAATAACATTTTTTAAATGCGCACGCGCGTGAGTAGATGCGTGGGTGGGTGAGTTGGAGTGTAAAATTAAAAAAAACCACATAGTAGCCATCTCTAATAAATTTGCTAAATTTTGCTACCAATTTCTTGAAAATTGGTCAATAAATTTGTAAATGCGTGAGTGGGTGCGTTGGTGGGTGCGTATGTAGACAAAAAAAATCACATACAGTAACCATCTTTGAAAAATTTGCGAAATTTTAGTACTGTTACGTCCAGACTCAAGGAAGGAAGAGTCGAAAGGAAGGACGTAACTACTTAAATCGAACAACGCCAGGTAGTGCGTTTTGAACGAACGTGTTTAGGCCCCAAATAGGTCAACGACCGCGAGGGTCGCTCTTACGCTATTTAAAGGGCGTTCGCTCGGTGGTCCCTTTTCGGCAAGAGAATTTAATCTCTTTTGCGCGGGATGGGACCTTAGTGCGATCTCTGGACGGAGGAAATGAGAGCGGGTTAATCAATTAATTAAACGCGAGTTCATAATAAAATTAAGTTTTATTTATATAAATAAAAACGGTGAAGAGACGGATACATAAATAACAATTACCTCGCGCGCAGGATTTAATCTATAAAAAGGTGTGTGTGTGTGTTTCGCGGGTGTTACATAAGTACGGAGGACGTCAATCAGGACATAAAGGGGGGAGAGTTTATTGTTTAAATATATTATGGTCCCGATTGGTTATTACAATAATTTTTCATTTTAATAGTTAGGTAACAAATAATAAATATGTATACATGTGTGCGTATGTGTCATGGGAGTTCACGAATCTGGATGGTGGAGGGAGGATAGGATCTTAATAAGACTTGCGCTGGGACGGCCAATGGATATCTACGCTCAGGAACATACCAAGGGATAATCTCTTCAGGATTTACGTCGATTAGATGTTGACGCAAGGCCTCATGTTCTACTGGCCCCGGACCGATTGTAAAGATTCCTTCCGGGACTTCCCTTATCCCCGGGAATTGATTAATTAACCAAGCTCTGAATTGGTTGTAGGTGAGCTCGGCGTGCGATTCTAGTTCTTCCGAACCGTCATCGCTGAGATTTATCGTCTCAAAATCTTCCGGTAGTTCCCGGTTTTCGGAGGGCGTTGGGGAAGAGGGAGGTGAGTCCCCAAGGGTAATAATGGAGGGAACCGGGGACGGAGATCGAGGTGAATCTGGGCGTGCGGGAGAGAGGGGAGGTGGAGGAGAATGGTTCCGCTGAGATTCGGGAGGTGATTCAGGTGAATCAGCGAGAAGGAAGGGGGGAGTTCGCTCCTGTTCGGTGGGTTCGAAGGGAGAGGGAGAAGGAATTCGCGGGGTTCCTGCGTATTCAGGGGATGAAATCGGAGAGTAATGAGGTGGGTCGCGATTAGGTGTATTACAATTTTTTTCTTTGGCGTAACTATTAATAGTGTCAATGTGTTCTCTAGTTAATATTTCGAGTTTTTCGCGGAGTAATTTATGGTCGTCGGTTGTAGAAAATAAGTCCGCCGTAGCCCGAGCCAATTCTCGCCTTAGACGACGATTGCGACGATTTCGGGACCGCTTTATGACCCGTTGGGAATGGCGCGTAGTCTCCACTAACAACAGCGATATAAGAGAGCTGTTCTTCGAGAAAGAGTCCTTGAATTCAATATTTATTTAAGAAGTGAAATTTTAATATTTATTCCGAAGAAATTTGCATCTTTGCAATTTTGTTTAGGGTGAGGGAACTTTGCGAGGGCTCTCACTGCAGTTATGCAGGAAACCCGACGGATACAAGGGAAGGTCGCGGGTTGCGCTGCAGCTATACAGGAAACCGTGAAACCAGGGCTTGCACTGTAATTATGCAGGAAACCGTGAAACCAGGGCTCGCGCTGCAATTATGCAGGAAACCGTGAAACCAGGGCTCGCGCTGCACCTATACAGGAAACCGTGAAACCAGGGCTTCCACTGTAATCATGCAGGGAACCGTGAAACCAGGGCTCGCACTGCAATTATGCAGGAAACCGTGAAACCAGGGCTCGCGCTGCAATTATGCAGGAAACCGTGAAACCAGGGCTCGCGCTGCAATTATGCAGGAAGCCTTCAGCGGGGGAAGGAAGGGTTCAGGAATAATTAATACGAACTTCTTCGAATATTAAGTAACAGCTTTGAATAAATGAAGTTAATTTATTCAAGAACTCTTTCTAGTAGAGTGAGATTGTATATGCATATAAAGGGACTTACTACTTATGGCGTGCGTCGATAAAATGTTTGGTTCAAGATCGGCTCGTTGTAGGATCAGTGGGCCGTTAGGTCTGGCTGGTATATCCAATTGTTGCTATGCCAGAAGTTCACAGAGTTTCTCACTGAGTGTTCACGCTGATTTCACACTGAGAATTCGCACTGAGAATTCTTTCGCGCACTAAGTGTTGCGGTGAAAACGCAAGGAAACTGTGGATGTTCGACGATAAGTGACGCTCCGCAGAGAAGTTCGCGTTTATATCCCGGTTTTTGATTCACGCCCTCCGTTCCGCCTTTTGACAAAATCCTGCGAATAGAAGTTCATAATCGCGTTTTTAATATTTTTACTTTCCCTTTCTATGGGGAGCGTTGCAAGGATCGACGAATCAAAAGTTTAGTGCAGGCGTCTGCGAATCGGAGCTCGCTTTCCCAAAAACGGGGATGTCTCGAGATTTCGATATCGGCGGCGGTGTTTGTTGTTAGTTTTTCCTATATCGCGATATTTGTCGTTTGTTAGTGCCGCTTTTATCGGCGGGTTCTCGCTTTATTGCCCTCACGTGCGGCTTAGAGCTTGTTTGCTGAGAGGCGATGCGTGTGGCATCTTTTTAATCTTTATATTTTTCGCCGCTTTCTCGCGAGAATACCCGCAGGTGTGCTATCTTATTTTGCACACTTTCGTTTTCATTATTTGTTTTCCCCTAATTTTACTAGGGAAGGATTTGCTTTCGGCGCGTTCTCGCCGTCGTTGTGTTTTCCCGATTTACAATGTTTGTCGGTTTCTCGCGAGAGTTTCCGCTGCGGTGCCGCTTCGCTTGGCACGTTTAATTTTATCAATTCGTTGTTCTAGTTTTCCCCTCAAAGGTGGGCTCGCTTTCGGCTCGCTCTCGCCGTCTTTATGTTTTGCCGATATGTGATTTTAACTTATTATTCGCGAGGGTGTCGGCAAGAATCCGCTTTCGGCATCTTTCCGCCTGGTCTCTTTTATTTACCGATTTTGTAATATTTATCGGTCGCTCACGATATCTGCAGCTGTCCGTTTCGCTGGGCACGTTTTCGTTTTATTATGTACGTGCCGCTTAGATTATTATTATCTTTTTTCTTCCTTTTTTATTTACCTAACAACAAACTTCGCCTTGGTCGTGGGAAAGAAAAGAATCGTGAAGTCCGCCGGACGTAACAGTACCAATTTAGTGAAAATCGTTTAATAAATGTGTGAATGCGTATGTGGATGCGTGGGTGGGTGCGTAAGTAGACAAAACTTAAAAAATCACATATAATAGTCATCCCCGAATAATTTTCGAAATTTTGGTACCAATTTCGTGAAAATCGGTTAACAAATTTATGAATGCGTGGGTGGGTGTGTGGGTGGTTGCGTGGGTTAGCAAAACTTAAAAAATTAAAAATTTGAAAATTTTAATACCAATTTCGAATCGTTCACCAATTTCGTGAAAATCAGCGAACAAATGTATTAGTACGTGGGTGGGTGCGTGGGTGGTTGCGAGGGTTTGTTAAAAAAAATCACATATAATAGCCATCCCCGAAAAATTTGATAAATTTTGTTACCAATTTCATGCAAATAGATGAAAAAATATATGATTGCGTAGGTGGGTGCGTGGGTGGTTGCGTGGGTGGGCAAAACTTTAAAATAACCATAATGGTCATCCCTTAAAAATATCGAAAATTTTACTACCAATTTCGAAAACATCGGTTAATAAATATGTGATTGCTTGGGTGGGTGCGTGGGTGAAGGTGTAAAACAAAAAAAATCACATATAGTAGCCATCCCCGAATAATTAGCGAAATTTTGGAACCAATTTATTGAAAATCGGTTAACAAATGTATGAGTGCGTAGGTGGGTGCGTGGGTGGTTGCGGGGGTGGGTTAAAAAAATCACATATAGTAGCCATCACCGAAAAATTTGCTGAATTTTTTTACGAATTTATTGAAAATTGGTGATCAAATGTATAAGTGCGTTGGTTGGTTTTTTGGGTGGTTGCGCGGGTGGGCAAAACCCACGCAATCACCCACATACAATGTTTTGGAACACCCTAAACACATTGGCGTAAATGGCGTAAAAATCTGTAAAAAAATTATTTTCAGGAAAACATACCCTCCTTTTTGAGAAAAAAAAAATTTTTTTAAAAATTAAAATAAACCCCACAGCAGCCACCCCCGAAAAATTTGCAACATTTCGCCACTACCAAAAGATGATTTTATTAAAATTATATGTTTCTCTTTTATAACTAGAAAGTTTTTTAACATAAAATAACATTTTTTAAATGCGCACGCGCGTGAGTAGATGCGTGGGTGGGTGAGTTGGGGTGTAAAATTAAAAAAAACCACATAGTAGCCATCTCTAATAAATTTGCTAAATTTTGCTACCAATTTCTTGAAAATCGATCAATAAATTTGTAAATGCGTGAGTGGGTGCGTTGGTGGGTGCGTATGTAGACAAAAAAAAATCACATACAGTAACCATCTTTGAAAAATTTGCGAAATTTTAGTACCAATTTAGTGAAAATCGTTTAATAAATGTGTGAATGCGTATGTGGATGCGTGGGTGGGTGCGTAAGTAGACAAAACTAAAAAAATCACATATAATAGTCATCCCCGAATAATTTTCGAAATTTTGGTACCAATTTCGTGAAAATCGGTTAACAAATTTATGAATGCGTGGGTGGGTGTGTGGGTGGTTGCGTGGGTTAGCAAAACTTAAAAAATTAAAAATTTGAAAATTTTAATACCAATTTCGAATCGTTCACCAATTTCGTGAAAATCAGCGAACAAATGTATTAGTACGTGGGTGGGTGCGTGGGTGGTTGCGAGGGTTTGTTAAAAAAAATCACATATAATAGCCATCCCCGAAAAATTTGATAAATTTTGTTACCAATTTCATGCAAATAGATGAAAAAATATATGATTGCGTAGGTGGGTGCGTGGGTGGTTGCGTGGGTGGGCAAAACTTTAAAATAACCATAATGGTCATCCCTTAAAAATATCGAAAATTTTACTACCAATTTCGAAAACATCGGTTAATAAATATGTGATTGCTTGGGTGGGTGCGTGGGTGAAGGTGTAAAACCAAAAAAATCACATATAGTAGCCATCCCCGAATAATTAGCGAAATTTTGGAACCAATTTATTGAAAATCGGTTAACAAATGTATGAGTGCGTAGGTGGGTGCGTGGGTGGTTGCGGGGGTGGGTTAAAAAAATCACATATAGTAGCCATCACCGAAAAATTTGCTGAATTTTTTTACGAATTTATTGAAAATCGGTGAACAAATGTATAAGTGCGTTGGTTGGTTTTTTGGGTGGTTGCGCGGGTGGGCAAAACCCACGCAACCACCCACATACAATGTTTTGGAACACCCTAAACACATTGGCGTAAATGGCGTAAAAATCTGTAAAAAAATTATTTTCAGGAAAACATACCCTCCTTTTTGAGAAAAAAAAAATTTTTTTAAAAATTAAAATAAACCCCACAGCAGCCACCCCCTAAAAATTTGCAACATTTCGCCACTACCAAAAGATGATTTTATTAAAATTATATGTTTCTCTTTTATAACTACAAAGTTTTTTAACATAAAATAACATTTTTTAAATGCGCACGCGCGTGAGTAGATGCGTGGGTGGGTGAGTTGGGGTGTAAAATTAAAAAAAACCACATAGTAGCCATCTCTAATAAATTTGCTAAATTTTGCTACCAATTTCTTGAAAATCGATCAATAAATTTGTAAATGCGTGAGTGGGTGCGTTGGTGGGTGCGTATGTAGACAAAAAAAAATCACATACAGTAACCATCTTTGAAAAATTTGCGAAATTTTAGTACCAATTTAGTGAAAATCGTTTAATAAATGTGTGAATGCGTATGTGGATGCGTGGGTGGGTGCGTAAGTAGACAAAACTAAAAAAATCACATATAATAGTCATCCCCGAATAATTTTCGAAATTTTGGTACCAATTTCGTGAAAATCGGTTAACAAATTTATGAATGCGTGGGTGGGTGTGTGGGTGGTTGCGTGGGTTAGCAAAACTTAAAAAATTAAAAATTTGAAAATTTTAATACCAATTTCGAATCGTTCACCAATTTCGTGAAAATCAGCGAACAAATGTATTAGTACGTGGGTGGGTGCGTGGGTGGTTGCGAGGGTTTGTTAAAAAAAATCACATATAATAGCCATCCCCGAAAAATTTGATAAATTTTGTTACCAATTTCATGCAAATAGATGAAAAAATATATGATTGCGTAGGTGGGTGCGTGGGTGGTTGCGTGGGTGGGCAAAACTTTAAAATAACCATAATGGTCATCCCTTAAAAATATCGAAAATTTTACTACCAATTTCGAAAACATCGGTTAATAAATATGTGATTGCTTGGGTGGGTGCGTGGGTGAAGGTGTAAAACAAAAAAAATCACATATAGTAGCCATCCCCGAATAATTAGCGAAATTTTGGAACCAATTTATTGAAAATCGGTTAACAAATGTATGAGTGCGTAGGTGGGTGCGTGGGTGGTTGCGGGGGTGGGTTAAAAAAATCACATATAGTAGCCATCACCGAAAAATTTGCTGAATTTTTTTACGAATTTATTGAAAATTGGTGATCAAATGTATAAGTGCGTTGGTTGGTTTTTTGGGTGGTTGCGCGGGTGGGCAAAACCCACGCAATCACCCACATACAATGTTTTGGAACACCCTAAACACATTGGCGTAAATGGCGTAAAAATCTGTAAAAAAATTATTTTCAGGAAAACATACCCTCCTTTTTGAGAAAAAAAAAATTTTTTTAAAAATTAAAATAAACCCCACAGCAGCCACCCCCGAAAAATTTGCAACATTTCGCCACTACCAAAAGATGATTTTATTAAAATTATATGTTTCTCTTTTATAACTAGAAAGTTTTTTAACATAAAATAACATTTTTTAAATGCGCACGCGCGTGAGTAGATGCGTGGGTGGGTGAGTTGGGGTGTAAAATTAAAAAAAACCACATAGTAGCCATCTCTAATAAATTTGCTAAATTTTGCTACCAATTTCTTGAAAATCGATCAATAAATTTGTAAATGCGTGAGTGGGTGCGTTGGTGGGTGCGTATGTAGACAAAAAAAAATCACATACAGTAACCATCTTTGAAAAATTTGCGAAATTTTAGTACCAATTTAGTGAAAATCGTTTAATAAATGTGTGAATGCGTATGTGGATGCGTGGGTGGGTGCGTAAGTAGACAAAACTAAAAAAATCACATATAATAGTCATCCCCGAATAATTTTCGAAATTTTGGTACCAATTTCGTGAAAATCGGTTAACAAATTTATGAATGCGTGGGTGGGTGTGTGGGTGGTTGCGTGGGTTAGCAAAACTTAAAAAATTAAAAATTTGAAAATTTTAATACCAATTTCGAATCGTTCACCAATTTCGTGAAAATCAGCGAACAAATGTATTAGTACGTGGGTGGGTGCGTGGGTGGTTGCGAGGGTTTGTTAAAAAAAATCACATATAATAGCCATCCCCGAAAAATTTGATAAATTTTGTTACCAATTTCATGCAAATAGATGAAAAAATATATGATTGCGTAGGTGGGTGCGTGGGTGGTTGCGTGGGTGGGCAAAACTTTAAAATAACCATAATGGTCATCCCTTAAAAATATCGAAAATTTTACTACCAATTTCGAAAACATCGGTTAATAAATATGTGATTGCTTGGGTGGGTGCGTGGGTGAAGGTGTAAAACCAAAAAAATCACATATAGTAGCCATCCCCGAATAATTAGCGAAATTTTGGAACCAATTTATTGAAAATCGGTTAACAAATGTATGAGTGCGTAGGTGGGTGCGTGGGTGGTTGCGGGGGTGGGTTAAAAAAATCACATATAGTAGCCATCACCGAAAAATTTGCTGAATTTTTTTACGAATTTATTGAAAATCGGTGAACAAATGTATAAGTGCGTTGGTTGGTTTTTTGGGTGGTTGCGCGGGTGGGCAAAACCCACGCAACCACCCACATACAATGTTTTGGAACACCCTAAACACATTGGCGTAAATGGCGTAAAAATCTGTAAAAAAATTATTTTCAGGAAAACATACCCTCCTTTTTGAGAAAAAAAAAATTTTTTTAAAAATTAAAATAAACCCCACAGCAGCCACCCCCTAAAAATTTGCAACATTTCGCCACTACCAAAAGATGATTTTATTAAAATTATATGTTTCTCTTTTATAACTACAAAGTTTTTTAACATAAAATAACATTTTTTAAATGCGCACGCGCGTGAGTAGATGCGTGGGTGGGTGAGTTGGGGTGTAAAATTAAAAAAAACCACATAGTAGCCATCTCTAATAAATTTGCTAAATTTTGCTACCAATTTCTTGAAAATCGATCAATAAATTTGTAAATGCGTGAGTGGGTGCGTTGGTGGGTGCGTATGTAGACAAAAAAAAATCACATACAGTAACCATCTTTGAAAAATTTGCGAAATTTTAGTACCAATTTAGTGAAAATCGTTTAATAAATGTGTGAATGCGTATGTGGATGCGTGGGTGGGTGCGTAAGTAGACAAAACTAAAAAAATCACATATAATAGTCATCCCCGAATAATTTTCGAAATTTTGGTACCAATTTCGTGAAAATCGGTTAACAAATTTATGAATGCGTGGGTGGGTGTGTGGGTGGTTGCGTGGGTTAGCAAAACTTAAAAAATTAAAAATTTGAAAATTTTAATACCAATTTCGAATCGTTCACCAATTTCGTGAAAATCAGCGAACAAATGTATTAGTACGTGGGTGGGTGCGTGGGTGGTTGCGAGGGTTTGTTAAAAAAAATCACATATAATAGCCATCCCCGAAAAATTTGATAAATTTTGTTACCAATTTCATGCAAATAGATGAAAAAATATATGATTGCGTAGGTGGGTGCGTGGGTGGTTGCGTGGGTGGGCAAAACTTTAAAATAACCATAATGGTCATCCCTTAAAAATATCGAAAATTTTACTACCAATTTCGAAAACATCGGTTAATAAATATGTGATTGCTTGGGTGGGTGCGTGGGTGAAGGTGTAAAACAAAAAAAATCACATATAGTAGCCATCCCCGAATAATTAGCGAAATTTTGGAACCAATTTATTGAAAATCGGTTAACAAATGTATGAGTGCGTAGGTGGGTGCGTGGGTGGTTGCGGGGGTGGGTTAAAAAAATCACATATAGTAGCCATCACCGAAAAATTTGCTGAATTTTTTTACGAATTTATTGAAAATTGGTGATCAAATGTATAAGTGCGTTGGTTGGTTTTTTGGGTGGTTGCGCGGGTGGGCAAAACCCACGCAATCACCCACATACAATGTTTTGGAACACCCTAAACACATTGGCGTAAATGGCGTAAAAATCTGTAAAAAAATTATTTTCAGGAAAACATACCCTCCTTTCTGAGAAAAAAAAAATTTTTTTAAAAATTAAAATAAACCCCACAGCAGCCACCCCCTAAAAATTTGCAACATTTCGCCACTACCAAAAGATGATTTTATTAAAATTATATGTTTCTCTTTTATAACTACAAAGTTTTTTAACATAAAATAACATTTTTTAAATGCGCACGCGCGTGAGTAGATGCGTGGGTGGGTGAGTTGGAGTGTAAAATTAAAAAAAACCACATAGTAGCCATCTCTAATAAATTTGCTAAATTTTGCTACCAATTTCTTGAAAATTGGTCAATAAATTTGTAAATGCGTGAGTGGGTGCGTTGGTGGGTGCGTATGTAGACAAAAAAAATCACATACAGTAACCATCTTTGAAAAATTTGCGAAATTTTAATACCAATTTAGTGAAAATCGTTTAATAAATGTGTGAATGCGTATGTGGATGCGTGGGTGGGTGCGTAAGTAGACAAAACTTAAAAAATCACATATAATAGTCATCCCCGAATAATTTTCGAAATTTTGGTACCAATTTCGTGAAAATCGGTTAACAAATTTATGAATGCGTGGGTGGGTGTGTGGGTGGTTGCGTGGGTTAGCAAAACTTAAAAAATTAAAAATTTGAAAATTTTAATACCAATTTCGAATCGTTCACCAATTTCGTGAAAATCAGCGAACAAATGTATTAGTACGTGGGTGGGTGCGTGGGTGGTTGCGAGGGTTTGTTAAAAAAAATCACATATAATAGCCATCCCCGAAAAATTTGATAAATTTTGTTACCAATTTCATGCAAATAGATGAAAAAATATATGATTGCGTAGGTGGGTGCGTGGGTGGTTGCGTGGGTGGGCAAAACTTTAAAATAACCATAATGGTCATCCCTTAAAAATATCGAAAATTTTACTACCAATTTCGAAAACATCGGTTAATAAATATGTGATTGCTTGGGTGGGTGCGTGGGTGAAGGTGTAAAACAAAAAAAATCACATATAGTAGCCATCCCCGAATAATTAGCGAAATTTTGGAACCAATTTATTGAAAATCGGTTAACAAATGTATGAGTGCGTAGGTGGGTGCGTGGGTGGTTGCGGGGGTGGGTTAAAAAAATCACATATAGTAGCCATCACCGAAAAATTTGCTGAATTTTTTTACGAATTTATTGAAAATCGGTGAACAAATGTATAAGTGCGTTGGTTGGTTTTTTGGGTGGTTGCGCGGGTGGGCAAAACCCACGCAACCACCCACATACAATGTTTTGGAACACCCTAAACACATTGGCGTAAATGGCGTAAAAATCTGTGAAAAAATTATTTTCAGGAAAACATACCCTCCTCTATGAGAAAAAAAAAATTTTTTTTTTAAAATGAAAATAAACCCCGCAGCAGCCACCCCCGAAAAATTTGCAACATTTTGGTACTTGTTTCACAAAAATCGGTCCACAAATGTGGAAGGAGTTCGCGTACATACAGACAGACAGACAGACGGACGGCACTTATATATATAGATAAATTTTAACAGTACATTGTCTACACATTATGATGGTACCATCAGAATACCAGCCTACAAACTTTTTGATACAATATACGTAATATAATTGTGCGCCGTATGAGATTCGCGGCTTAAAATTTTAATTTTCAATATGTTAAGACGCGCTAAAAATTATTCTTTCATAAATTTTAACAGTACATTGTCTACACATTATGATGGTACCATCAGAATACCAGCCTACAAACTTTTTGATACAATATACGTAATATAATTGTGCGCTATATGAGATTCGCGGCTTAAAAGTTTTAATTTTCAATATGTTAAGACGCGCCAAAAATTATTCTTTCATATATTTCAACAGTACATTGTCTACACATTATGATGGTACCATCAGAATACCAGCCTACAAATTAGATATTAAGTATAAGTACAATCTGTTTAATTGCTAGCGAGCATGATACATTATGTTATTTTATTACACGATGTTAAACTTGAATAAGCGATATTCATAATTGCAAGAAATATTGATGGACGATCATTGGAATATTACTTAATACATGCAATCGCGATTAATCTTTTATTAGTCTTTCGAAATTTATTAAAATTAATATGTATGTATGTCAAGGTTCTGTACACACACGTATAAATGACACACTTGAAATTACAATCGCAGTGATTACGAAATCGAAATATTGAATAGTATATAATATAAATTTAAATACACAGTAATAATTTAGACGATGGTTCAAGTAAGTAAAAGTTACAGCCTATTATGGTTTTTGAATTTGGCGCGCGGCGTGCAGAGTGTCGACTTACGTAGTTACTACGTCACGTTCTTCGTCCCTCGCGTCCTCGAGCTTGTCATGGTATCACGCTCAATCGGCTCCGCATTTTTCACGCGTTTTTCCCGTTAAGAATGAATTCCGCGTACAAACGAATGTCGAGAGTGTAACGTCCCGTCATTTTCGCAAAACCATATTTTTGCGCGCTACTGTTTTTCCTGCGCCAATACTTAAAATTTAAGGATAATTAATGATTTTCCTCTTTACATATAATTGTTTAGACTAAAATCAAGCATTTATATTATTAATTACTAACCATACCAAATCTAGGGTCTCCAGTTATCTAGTTCTAACTAGCCGCTACCAGGAACTAGCGATCCGACCAATCAAACGTCATCCGAGACCCCTGAGCGTATACTTCAACTAACCAGTTATTATTAAATGAAACTAACCCTTAGCAATAAGAATATATTTTAATCATGACTAACCCACTTATATATGAATATTCAATATTAATTAAACAATATAATAATATTATTTATGGAATCAGAAACATAATAACTTGTCGAACTTTACTTAACAATTTAAGACTTATAGTAATGAGTTTTAGAAGTATTTTAATCACTGACAGAATTATTATGAGGAAGGTTCCATAAATCCTTATCTTGCGATGCATTGTAACGACAAGCCTGCGACAAGCATTCGATGAATTACTAAAAGTGTTCAAACACTTAATATTTTAAGATTTCATCCGCAATTATATTTACGAAGCCTTATTTCAGTCATTAAATGATTTCGATAACGAACCCAAGATTATTAAGATTTATTGAGTAAATTATTAAATGAAGAGACTTATAAATAAGGCCCAAGTGGATATAATTAAAGAGAATATTTTATTATAGAATTAAGTCAAACGAGAACAAGAAAGTCTCGATATTACGTTATGGAATCATAATTCTATAATTTAGAAATAACTTAATCTTACCCTATTGCATTAAACTCAAGTTTTATTATAAATTATCAATCATTAAGAATTCCAATTAATAACATAAAATAAATTATATAAGAAATGATTCCATAAACGTACAAATGAATATTTGGCGAACTACAAGAAACTTTAACATGTATCTATGCGCAGACCCCTCTAAAATCAGCTCACAATCAGCAAGTAATTAAGTGCCGATCGTAGGTGACAAGCCGCTTCCGTCCGTTATCTCCCTCGCGTTATCGGATGCTAGCGTTCAAACCACAAAAGAATAATAAATTAGACACTTCTTGGAATCGTCGCTCCTCATCTCAAGCTCACCGCCTAACTTCGATATCCGGTCCAGATTATCTAAAACTCGTAAATTGATAGTTGACACCTAGAGCGTTCGCTCCTGCGGGTCACCGTATCGTGACCTCTTAGTACAATTTATTGTGACATATTCCAAGAAAACGTCTTTCTTAGAAATCCCCACCAAAAGGGAATTGCACACGACACTCAGATTTTTCTCGATTTGATGGGTATATAAACCCTTAATTCTTAACTTCATTGCGGCATACCATCATTATCATCTCACCGTAACTCTACGGCATCTCATTATCGAGATCCCACCGTAGCTCTACAGTACATCATTTCTGTAGCCTTACGATACTCTGTATAAAGTCACGCGTTTGCCGTCAACTGCGTCGACATACTCAAATTGTTAGTCGCGCATAGAATTATAAAGTAAAAGTTAAATAAAGAACTCTTGTGCTTCAAAACTCGAATACGTTGATTTTGCCAAACATCCCGCGACCGAGGTCCTAGAGAAGGGAAAAAAGCGAACGAGCGTATTACGATCCACTGCCTGAAGTTCACAGTCTATCACAAGGTAAGTACTTATAATTACCCAGACTATTTAACACGCCAATTTTAATTCTAAGTTACTCTAGACTGACAATTCTCTTTCAATCACTACCTTCTCCTAAAACAAATAAACGAAATCCACTGTTAAGCATTGCATGCAGCTAACAGTTTCCCGTTGTCAATCAGTATTTATCAAATCAGAATCCAACTACCCTTTCATAATTATTCAAGGTATCAATATCAGAATTTAGCAACATTAACGTAGAAACAATACTCCTGGTATCACTCGGACGTCGTCCAAACCCGCATTTTACCTCTAGCCGTTGGACGTACCTTTCGTAGGTCCAGACGACTCTTTACCATTTCCCCTACTTCCCGTCGTTGTCGAGGCATTCATCATACTTGCCCGACGACAAACCTCCCATCAACACCCTGCGTATCTCCATCGTCGACGAGGCATTCATCATACTTGCCCGAAGACAACTCCTCATTACCTTCTCTCACCTAATAAAAATCGATAACAGGAGAAAGATATCGCATAAGGATTCTTAACCAGAATTCCGGAATTAATTTCACTCTGGACGTGGTCCAATCCTCATTTTACCTATAGTTGCAACGCATACTTCTACCGTAAGCACACAAGCAACTCTCTGCCTTTTCCCCTACTTCCCGTCGTTGTCGAGGCATTCATCATACTTGCCCGACGACAAACCTCCCATCAACACCCTGCGTATCTCCATCGTCGACGAGGCATTCATCATACTTGCCCGAAGACATTCTCCGTACCCCCAGACCTTCCTTTTGAATTCATATTTAAACCCAAATGAATAGACGTATCGGATATTGATATCTCACTCCCTCTAGTTCCCCTTCATGTTATCTCACGATAATCCTTATCTAACTCATTATAAATATATTATTCTCATCATTGCCTCTACCAATTAATTCAAATGCTACCCAGATCTACTGAATTAGACGTCCAAGGATTAACAAACGATGATGCAAATTCAATTATAAATATAATCATCGGGCTACTAACTGACGTTTTAGAAGGAACTATTGATATCGATCAACTCATAGTCTGCTTAGATAATCTTCATATCCCTGGTGCTCAAATAAGCGTCGAATTCACAGACGATTAAATAAATATCAAATTCATTTTATTAATTAGCCCCTGAATTATTATTATCCAGATGAATAAACAACTTCAAGGCTTAATTTGCAATACAATTTACCAATTAATACTCAATTTGATCTATGAATATTTGAATGGTAAAATAACTTTCAATCAAGTCATAACTATTTTAAACGACATCGAAGATATCGCTAATAGATTCGATACTCCCAACTAGTAACTAATACCCCACTCCTGTGACCTACAACATTCCCTAGATCCGTAACTTCGGTCCTAGCTCTCGGCGTCCCAGAGGTATAGCCGGTGTAAGCAGGTTGCCTCACAAAAATAGAGAGCGCCCGTTTTCTCACTAGCCTAGGCATAGAGAGAGAAGGGAGATCACCCAGACGTGACAATCCAAAAAACTTTGGTGGCAACGGTGGGATTGCCTAAAGGACTGATAAGGATCCTCCTGTGTAAAGGTCTCAAGAATTAATCCTCTTTCTCGTTAAAATTCTAAAAATTTAAATCGAAAGTGAATAACGAGTGTAACTTGAAATTTGATCAAATTGTCGCTGACAAGTGTGGCAACAATTATCGCTGTCGCTGACGAAGAGGGTGGCAACAGACGATTACGATTGAATTTTCAATTATATTCAATTCCTTTCCTAAATGATTATCTTGATTTGAGATTTGACTTAGTTGTCGCTGACGAAGTGTGGCAACAACACCAACTGTCGCTGACGAAGAGTGTGGCAACAGTTGAGAAATAAGTTAAAATTTCAAATACATTTTATTTTCCCTCATGCCCAGGAAAGGCGGGCGTCGAGTTCAAATTAAAAGGATTAATTTCCAGATCAAAGAAACCATCTCCTCTTTCCAAAATCCCCTTCTCTTATTTACCAAATTATACAATTTAACTAATAATACAAACGACCCCGAACCACTATCTAACGAAAATAAGAGTATCGATTACAACCCAACGCCAATAGAATTCGAATGCAAATATCCTGATTACAAAACAATTGAACGTACAGATCCCCGTCGCAAAATCTATAAAATTCGACATCTATTCGGTCCCGATTAAGCGACCGAACACTGTAACTAATCTTATTAATATATTTTCTTTCAGCCTCTTATTTCTCTCTAAGGTAAAGCAGTGGTATCAACGCAGAGTACTCAAAGTTCTAATCCTCCCTCCGAGGCTGAGGAAGGTGTATCACGATCCGAACTTGAAATTTTTAGTCAAATGTTAACAGAAAAAGAAAAATCACTCAAAGAACAACACAAATTACTGCAGGAAAAGACAGACGAATTTAAAGCACTATTACGAGAAATCGAAACAAAAAAATCAGACGAGCAGCATGACTCAATATTAACTACCTTAGTTGAGCAAATCTCTCACCTTAGTGCTTTACCCAGACAAGTAGAGATTTTAAACCAACGTATTAATAATAGTCTGACTTCTGATGCATCCAATCAAAGAAGAGCTCATTTTGATTACCTCCCTTCAGAAAACACTCATGCGACTAGTCCCGTCGACATACCTTCTCCGATCCGTTTTAAAGACGTAGTCGATTCTATCCCTAAATACGACGGACACAAAATGTCTGTTTTTCAATTTAGTAAAATCTGCGAACGTGCCCGCGAATTAATACCACAATATCACGAACATTACTTAGTGCAACTTATAATTAATAAATTACAAGGACATGCTTATTCCGCAGTAGAAGGAAGAGAATATAACTCTGTTTTTTCATTAACAAAACAGTTAAAAGCTATTTTCGGTCCAAATAAATCTGTAGATCAGTATCGCGGTGAACTCGCAAACATCTATATGAAACCTAACGAAGATATTTTCGATTATATAGCCAGAGTAAAAGAATTACGTGCAGCTATAATCGACGGAGAAAGCGACTGTTACGGAGATATCGACGAATCCACCAAAGATACCATCGACCGTAGTGTTAGTACTAGTTTCGTTAACGGTCTCCCTACTGATTTGTTGATTAGAGTTAAATTAGAAGGAGCCTTCTCACTCGACCACGTCCTCGAGACTGCTATAAAATTATCAAAAACTCTAGAAGCAGAAAATGCGCGCAAACGGGCTACGTCCATGCATAGAGCTAACATTCCTCCTCGCGCTGATTTCTCGAATAGATCCGGACCATTGCAACAAACAATAACTCATGATCCACAACAATCCTCTCTATCAAAATCATCACGAAATAATATCCCCTTTATAAAACCTCTTATCCCAGGACAACCCGGACCTAATTACCCTACCGAGAAAATCTGTCGCTACTGTAAAAACCCCGGACATCTTATTGACGAATGTCGCAAGCTCGCGTACAGACGCTCCCTCGGAAATAATTCTTCCCCTCCTCACCCTTCTACCAGTAACAATAATCAGGGAAACGCCCAGAGCGTTCCGGTAACAATTGGCGCCCGCCGGAACGATGCTCAACCGGGACGCCCTTCTCTTCTCCAACGCGCACCAGTTACTACAGTGCGACCTCTAAGCCCGACTCATACCTTATCACCAGTATTGGAAGAATAGAAGAAAAAGCAAAACCCCATAGCTTACCCACTGTTGTCCTTTCATCCCCAGACCTTCAGGGAGACTGCCTCTTCATGGTCGATTCAGGCTCTGGAGTAAATCTCATAAAACGACACTGTCTTGATCGAAAAATAAAAATTCGCGAAGAAGATGTCCTAGCTCTTCAGGGACTATCTTCAGAAGTGATGCCGACTTTAGGCTCCGTTGTTATAAATTTTCTTGGTCTCCCTACCTGTTTTCATATAATTCCCGATACCGTCACTTTTCCTCAGGATGGAATTTTAGGAAACACCTTTTTGAAAACACGCGCCGCTACTATCGATTATAAAAATCGATGCTTACATTACGACGATATTAGAATTCCATTCTCAGAGGCAAGTTTTCTCCGCGTCGGACCGCGATCCGTCTCGCCCTTTTTCATTAATATCACTAACCCAGATAAATCATACGGATATATACCTCGCTTCGTGTATAACAAAGATGTATATCTCGGAGAAGCTATAGTCTCTAATATTAACGGTAAAGCTTACCTACCCATTATTAATACCTCTGACCGTGCTTATCACGTAGAGGTCCCTTCTGCCGAATTAGAAGATTTTGACTTTGCGGATACGTCTGGATCCACGATCCCAGACGGTGTCGTCAAAACCCGAGGGAATGAGACGACCGATGGTCCTTCTTCTGAATGCAATGAAAAGGTTAGATACGAAAATATCACTGCAACCTTAGGGCACCCAGTGATTCATAATGATCAATTAGATTTTGAAGACAATTCTACCCAAGTCGTTGCAACCCGAGGGCTCGTAACGACTTCTCCTTTATATATTAATAACCCTTCATATCTCGAAGAAGTTCGCAATGACGAAGCTTCTTGCGATCGCACATCTGCTACCATGCAGCTTCTACGATTAGAACATTTAAACTCCGAGGAGTTCAATAATGTCAAATCATTAATTCATAATCATGCCGACAGATTTCATCTTCCTGACGATAATCTCGGAGCTACTAACGCCACTCAGCATTTCATACCCACTACTAATGAGATCCCTATCCATACGAAACAATATCGATTTCCTCCTGTCCACAAAGACGAGATCAATAAACAAGTTAATGAATTATTATCCAATAATTTAATCGAATATTCTACATCCCCTTATAATTCCCCCGTGTGGATAGTACCCAAAAAATCAGATTCGCAGGGAAATAAAAGATGGCGAATGGTCATCGACTATCGCGGTCTCAATGAAAAAACCATAGGAGACGCATACCCTCTCCCAAATATAACTGATATTTTAGATCAATTAGGATCCGCTAAATATTTCTCTGTTCTCGATCTAGCCTCCGGTTTCCATCAAATCCCCATGGCTCCTAAAGATGCCCCTAAAACCGCATTTTCAACTCCATACGGTCATTATCAATTTAAAAGAATGCCTTTCGGTCTAAAAAATGCTCCAGCGACTTTTCAAAGATTAATGGATAACGTTCTTTCTGGATTACAGGGTAATGAATTATTCGTATATATGGACGACATAGTTATTTACGCCAGATCTCTAGAAGAGCATGAAATTAAATTTAATAAATTGATGCAAAGATTAAGAAACGCGAATTTAAAATTACAACCCGATAAATGCGAATTTCTACATCACGAAGTAGCGTACCTCGGTCATATTATCGGAGATGACGGAGTCAGGCCCGATCCAAAGAAAATAGCATCTATAGTTAGATTTCCCCCTCCGAAAAATGAAAAACACATAAAACAATTTCTAGGATTAGCTGGATACTATAGACGATTTATCCCTCAATTTTCCAAGGTCGCTAAACCACTCACAGACCTACTAAAGAAAAATAATATGTTTAATTGGCAACAAAAGCAAATAGAGGCTTTCGACATTCTAAAACGCTCTTTATGCTCTGAACCTATACTTCAATATCCCGATTTCACTCAACCTTTCATTTTAACAACCGACGCATCCGGATATGCTGTCGGAGGAGTACTCAGTCAAGGGCAAATCGGAAAAGATTTACCTATCGCTTATACCTCCCGCGTGTTAAATAACGCCGAACAAAATTATTCTACTATCGAAAAAGAATGCTTAGCCATAGTTTATTGCGTCAATCATTTTCGACCTTATTTATACGGAAAGAAATTCACTATTATTACTGATCATAAACCTCTCGTATGGTTACATTCTATTAAGGACCCTTCCTCCAGATTATGGAAATGGAGAACAAAATTGGCTGAATACGAATACGAAATACAATATAAGAAAGGAAGTTTAAATAATAATGCAGATGCTTTATCCAGAAATCCACCTATTAATCTCGCCATTCCTCTATTCGTAAATCACGAGTATGATGAACCTCCAAACGAATCATTAGTCGAACCTGTTTCTAGTAACCCTAATATTTATTGCGAAGTTATTAAGACTCCTCCACCTAATCCACATCCTCAGGAACCTGACGTAATAGTAGAAGAATATTCCAGTGACGACGACAGCAGCGAAGACGGCGACAATAAACGAAGAACAGTTATTGACCTACGCGAAGGAGATCACATATATGAAGAAGTACTCCAACTCGCAGAACCACGGGAAACAGATTTAATTCTAGTAACCGAAAGCCGCGACTGTTTATTAAGACAAAAAGACGATCACGTAATTTTTATTCAAATGGATGGAACTCCTTATGATAACGGCGCTAAAGAATATCAACAAGCAAATTTACTACCTGTATATGAGAACCTCACGTTTGAAAGAGTAAATGTACAAACAGTTAAATCAAAAACATTAATATCCATTCCTATAAGATTAAATAATCGTTCGCGCTTAGAACAACAAACGTTAAAAAATTGTATGCGTTCCCTTTTAGATGCCGTAACCGAATTACGTTTAGCTTCCTTTAGTATCAGTAAAACTGATCGTTTCGACGATATACCATGGCGATACGTGATTAGCCAAATTCAAGAATTTTTGAGAGAATTACCCATCCACATTACGGTCTGCGAAAACTTAGTTCGAATTCCCCCTGCCGAAGAACGCGAAACGCTCATTATCGAGAATCATTCCTCCGCTCACGGTGGTCATAAAGGAGTAACTAAAACTTATAACCGATTAAGACCTTATTATCATTGGAACACTATGAAAAAAGATATACAGCATCTTATTCAGAGGTGTCGTCAATGTCAGTTAAAGAAATTAACACGTGTAAAAACAAGACAACCCATGGTAATTACAGATACACCTAGGGCCGCATTCGACAAAGTAGCTCTCGATATAGTAGGTCCTCTCCCTATAACAAATTCTGGAAATCAATATATATTAACTATGCAAGATTTATTGACTAAATATTCTGTAGCCGTTCCTTTAAGAGAAGCTAATTCTTTATCCATTGCTATTGCGCTCACTAGAAATTTCATTTGCATATACGGCGCTCCTAAAGCCATCCTTACGGACCAAGGAACTAATTTTCTCTCTGGTCTCATACGAAATTTAGCTAAAATGTTTAATATACAACACTTTAAAACTACCGCCTATCATCCTCAATCTAACGGTTCTCTTGAAAGATCACATCATGTACTGACAGAATATCTTAAAATTCAGGTCCAGAAAGAGAGAGACTGGGATAGTCATATTAACATGGCAATGTTTTCTTATAACACTAGTGTTCATGAAGGAACTAAATACCCACCATTTGAGTTAATCTTCGGTAGAATAGCCCGATTACCCTCCGCTCACCCACCTGTCGAAGGAAATCTAGAGACTACCTATCGAGATTATCTGACTGATTTATTTAACAGAATACATGACACACAAGAAGACGCACGCAAAAACCTCATAAACTCTAAAGAACGAAGTAAACATTATTACGATCGAAAAGTTAACGAACAAAATTTTCAAGTAGGATCACGTGTATTTTTACTAAAGGAACCTGCAAAAGGAAAATTCGCCGACCAATATACCGGACCCCATGAAATTATAGAAGTTCTACCGCAGTGCAACGTCAAATTATTAGTCAAAAATAAACCCAGAATTGTTCACGTTAACAAGTTAAAAATTGCACATGTTGAACCAGGATAAAATAACATGTATCATCTTTGTTTACAGATGTTGGCAGCGCCAACGAAACATTATTCCAGGGCCTAAAGCAGTTATCCTCTTTAACAGCTCTCCATCGTCTGTGACTACGAACTGCCCCTAAGGCCCCGGATCAACTTCAGGTGGAAACAGTTCTCCTTTTTATCAATACTGTTTTACGGATCACCTGACATCTTTTATTAATTAACTAATTAACAAATTTTCCATTTCTAATAAACCATCTTAATTTCTGCTTAAATGCAGCAACCGTACTAAATATTTCCACTTTATACGCATAAAAAAAAAACTTTAACAACAATAAGTACTAACGCTATACTTACTAATTGCAAAATGTGCATCGGGAAGAATTTTAAATACAACCCACATCCCTTGTTAAAGCATTTTCCAGAACTATATGAAATAAAATGCCTACGAATATCTGGCTACCAAGCTGAAGAAAGTGGCAATAGACTTTGTATTAAATGCTATAACCGCACAACCCCAAAGGGTTATAAACATATAATTGGTCATGGAGTTATAGACGGAGATATGAGCCCTGCCGACTGTCAAATCTGCAGCAGCGAAATAGCCATAGAAAAACGCTCTGTTTTACAATGTAACGATTGCTTTATCGCTTATATAGAATTCATGAACGCCTTTAAAACATACTATTCTAACAAAATCGCACTTCTAGTTCTGGACACTGCTACCCTGGATGTTCTTTACCTCTCGGTGTACGATAACGACACTGGCTTCGAAATTGAATTGAGAACCCCAACCTAATAACCAAATAATCTATTTACTAAAACAAAATCTATTTTCTAACATTTACATACTCCTATGTAACCTATATTATAACCTTGATGAGTTATCTAGTCATAACTAAGACAATTCTATAAACGGTCTCTAGCTTAACATTTATTAACTAAATAAATCACTAATCTATAACAAAGTGTAGAATAAATTATATCTTTATTATAACCTTATAAATACTTAAGTCCAAGGCAAATGCAATTCCGCGTAATTAACTAAAATTAGGAGATACAGTAACTAGTTATACTACATTTCGTTAAACGTACAGTCTAAAACGTAATATGAAAATTATACGCAGCATTTAATCATTATTAGTGTTCAAATTTATAGAGATAATACATATATATATATTAAATGATAATATATCGTTAAAATTATATAAAATATACATTCTATATTACTACTTTTAACTCTAAGTATTTTAATACTTGATGAAGACATTGAACGAAAACATTTTGGAAAATATACTATACTTTAAGTAACTTTAAAATGTCCTATCTATTTAATCCTAATACGATAAAGTGTCCTATCTATTTAATCTTATATATATAAAATGATAAAATGTCTCTTTATAGCTTCCTTCGATCTTACTACTATAATTATTCTGGCGAAACAATTACATTACGACAAATAACTAGTCTTAAGCAAATATGGCTGACAAATATCTGATTTATTTAATCTTGATCGTAGATAATAAAGTGCTCGTCCTATTTAATAAATAAAAAAAAATAATAAAAAAAAAATAATAATAAAATATATATATACGATAATTAATACGATAATAATATAACAAAGTGCATTCTTAAGCTTCTTTCAATCTTATTACGAATCATATATATATGGATTTAAATCATAAGAATATATATATTTTAATTAATGAATCTTAATCATAAACAATAAAATGCTTCTACGGTGTTTCCTCTAATCTTACGAGTATATAAAGTACTTATGAAGGCAGTATGAAATAAAATAACGCAGTTTCTCGATAAGCATAATTTTAATAATTACGTAAAATACATGCGATAATAATTATTATAAAGGAACTATTAAAAATATATACGTTTGCAATCGCGCGCGCGCTCTTCAGAATAACCTGAATCGATGACGCTATCAAGGCAGTTCTGAAACAATGCACAAAAATAATGTAATGTCAAGCAATGAGATAAACCCAAGGCAAAACAAAGTAAAAGAAAGCTTACTTACCTAATTCTTATAGAATCCCGCTTGGCGTAAAACTTCTTCACGGTACTCCGCGTCTTCAAAATCATCGTACCCCGCGTCCTCACACCTCCTCACCGGCGCCGCAAAATCGATCATTCTCTGCACCCTTCTTTCAGCACGTAGTCTACTCATCTTCACTACGTTCTTCCACAAGCATACCCTCCACGGTGGTCCACAATCCCAGTCGTCCTCTAACAAACAAATAAAGGTTACATACATCGAATTATCAATTATATATTAACAAACCGCGTCATAAAAAAAAAATTTTTTAAAAGAACTTACTGAGCATCTCATCGGTGATCAGAAATCTCTCTCTGAACAATCTCTCCTCCTCGCTCCATTCCTCAAATAATTTATTCAGGGAGAAAATATCATCCCCTTCCTCCTCCAGGAAAGCCTCCCAGCGCCGTCTCTCTTCGGCTCTCACTCGCCGATCTTCGCGATCCTTCTTCGTGTATTGATACACAGAAAGAATAACGTCGGGCTGAGAAAGAAAACCCTTAATTATTATATTTCCCTATCTCGATCGCCCCGTTCCAAATTATTAAGCAAATATCAAATATCATTAATATCAGAGGTAATAGCATTAATAATAAAACAGACTCATACACATTCATGAATAACTACTTACGTTCTCCTTATCAAACTCCATCACCAGAATTATCGGTAATCGCCTGATCACCACCCTCGTTTTCGAATACGGGACTTCAATTTCCATTATAAATTTTTCTTTTCTCACAACACTCTTACCACTGCAAAAACTAAAGTGCGACTGTGCGATTCTTCTTCGTTGACCTGCACGTGGAAAACCATTTTCTTTTTCCTCCCATTCCCCCTCTACTCACATACACTTCTACCTATGATATGTTTACGACTTGACACGCCCTTTCTAACTTACCAAAGACGTTAAAACACAACCTTTCCCAGCGAAAAACTACACATATGGATGCAATATCAGACCCTCGCAGCTTGGCGGCCTGATTCAGAGAACTAACAAAATACGAAAGCGTCCTCGAAAAAAATAATAACAAAAAGAGAGAAGAGAATTTTTTTTATCATTAAGCATCTATGTAAGTTAATATAGTATATATTCCTCGCTACGATAAGCTTCACCCTAAATAATTAACATCTACGCATTGGTTCTAACTGATCTAATTAAAGTAATTTTAATGAAATATATATATCTTAAGTATAGAACGTACATATATACCCAAGTACAATTCTTATATCTTACTCAGTTGCAAAATAAAGTTATAAGACATATAGCATATATATATAAAAAAAAAAAGGAAAAAAATAATTTACATATTCATAATTTTAGAATAAAACGTGCATATAATCTATTATAATTCCATACTTTACTCGGTGACAAAAGGATACCTCATATACTATATATATATATAGATATATATATAAAGAAAAAAAAACCCAAAAAGCACACAAAAAAAAAAAAAATAATAATAATAAAACAATATATATATATTTACGTATAATTAGAATAAGAATATATATATATTCAATAATAATCACATATATATATATCCTACTTGATTACAAAGCTATAGGAATACAAACATACACATATAACCATAATTTTAAAGCAATATCACATACACGAACAATTAGATTAAGAATATCTATATATATATACTTCACTATGCATTATTACAGACATGTTGTCGTACTTCGCGATTCTCGTTCTCGTTAATCCGATTCACGCTCTTATTGGATTCGATTGTGGCGGACAACACCTGAATATTACTTCGGTATCGTTGCTCGATGTTGGAGAATGCAATCTTGATATACGGAAACCCAATTCGACTGACGTCTACATGCAACTCTTACAACTCTCGGACTACAATCATGCAGAAGTCATCCAGTGCAAGGTGGAAATATCACGGACAATTTACCACTGCGGAATGCACTCGCATGTCTCCATAGTCCATAACGGAAAGGCAGATTATATCCACGAAACCGGATATACAGTGTGCCGAAGGGCATTCCAAGATGGAACATTCTCTCTCGGAGATAGCAATATCATTCACGGACTAAGAGCTAATCAGACTACTTATCACAGTCTCACCTTAGCCGGACGCACTAATAACGACGGAACCTGCAAAGGCACTCAGTACTCCGACCCTTACGGAACCTGGGACAACGTCGTTGTTCAAGCCGTCGTCAAGATCTCCTTGAGGACATCGCACGTTCCCGTACAATTAAACTCCGGAAAAATAATATTAAAATCCGGAACCATTTGTCTCTTGAGCGAAGGATTTTGCATCGATTCCGAAAACGGATACTCGTATTGGAAATCCTTGCCAACATCTGCTTGCAATTTCCATCAATATGACGTTCTTTATGAGGGTTTAGCAACTAAAATTACAGATAATTCAACTAACCCTCTTTCTCCAATTATTTATAGTCTGACTACGCAGGACGTCACGTTCGCACTTACGAAGACAAAAGAACAACCCTTGTGCGGATACACTTTATTTCGCACAGAGCACCCTAAGCTCTTTATCCTAGAGACAAAGCAAGGCGATACCTTCGCCAGCCGAGGTATCATCCCCGTGGACAACCTGGATATATTCACATATATGAATTCTAAATTCGTGTATGTGGAAAAACACATCCGACAACAAATGACTTCATTATATTATAATGTTATGCAACAAAAATGCGAATTAGAAAGACAGGTAATCACCAACGCCCTGTCTTTCGCTACTCTTCAACCAGATGAATTCGCATATCGCCTTATGAAAGGACCCGGCTATATGGCAGTTACAACCGGGGAAACCACGCACATCGTCAAATGCATACCTGTAGATGTTGTAGTAAGGAAAACAAAGGAATGTTACACGGAATTACCTGTAACCACCCGCAACACTTCCTTGTTTCTCACCCCGAAATCCCGGATAATTTCTAAATATGGAAATCAAAGGGAATGCAGTTTTGAATTACCAACTATGTACCGTATCGAGGATACATGGGTTCAATTTACACCTGAACCTCAAATCAGACAGTTACCTCCGCAACAATTAAAACCAATGACGACATTAACCTGGGATTATTTGACGCCAGGAGCCCTCGCTGTCAGCGGAATATACTCCGAAGAAGATATAGAAAAACTGAGGGATCACATTATGTTCCCCGCAGAGAAACCCGCTCTTCTAAATACAATTGCAAGAGGAATTACGGGATACTCCATTAACTCCGACGCTGTCTCCATGTATAATTTATTGGACGAAGCCTCTCTCAATAAAATTGCCGAGAGTGCCGCCTCACGAGTATGGACCGGATTTATTTCATTCGGATCCGCAACTGCTGGAATCCTTGGCATTTTAATAATTATTCGCATCATAAAAGTCTTCGTCGATACAGCTATTCACGGTTATGCCTTACATTCCGCCTATGGATGGAGCATGCATTTGGCTGGAGCCATTTGGAGCTCTCTCACTCATCTACTACTTCATCTCGCACGAGGACCTGTCGATAGGACCGATAATAAAAAACCAGCCAAGGGACCACCGTCACCTTCTGCTCCTGAAGACCTCTCCAGGGAACCTACCGTAATCATTAATGGGTTTTCAAGACCAAATGATAATGCCTCATCCAACATCGAATCAGCAACTACTAATAATGTTTCTGATATTAATTCATATCAGAATTTAAGAGATCGTTTAAAAGATCTCGAACAAATTCCTTCGAATACATCGCAATTTGTTCTTAAATAAGGGGGGAGGTGTAACGTCCCGTCATTTTCGCAAAACCATATTTTTGCGCGCTACTGTTTTTCCTGCGCCAATACTTAAAATTTAAGGATAATTAATGATTTTCCTCTTTACATATAATTGTTTAGACTAAAATCAAGCATTTATATTATTAATTACTAACCATACCAAATCTAGGGTCTCCAGTTATCTAGTTCTAACTAGCCGCTACCAGGAACTAGCGATCCGACCAATCAAACGTCATCCGAGACCCCTGAGCGTATACTTCAACTAACCAGTTATTATTAAATGAAACTAACCCTTAGCAATAAGAATATATTTTAATCATGACTAACCCACTTATATATGAATATTCAATATTAATTAAACAATATAATAATATTATTTATGGAATCAGAAACATAATAACTTGTCGAACTTTACTTAACAATTTAAGACTTATAGTAATGAGTTTTAGAAGTATTTTAATCACTGACAGAATTATTATGAGGAAGGTTCCATAAATCCTTATCTTGCGATGCATTGTAACGACAAGCCTGCGACAAGCATTCGATGAATTACTAAAAGTGTTCAAACACTTAATATTTTAAGATTTCATCCGCAATTATATTTACGAAGCCTTATTTCAGTCATTAAATGATTTCGATAACGAACCCAAGATTATTAAGATTTATTGAGTAAATTATTAAATGAAGAGACTTATAAATAAGGCCCAAGTGGATATAATTAAAGAGAATATTTTATTATAGAATTAAGTCAAACGAGAACAAGAAAGTCTCGATATTACGTTATGGAATCATAATTCTATAATTTAGAAATAACTTAATCTTACCCTATTGCATTAAACTCAAGTTTTATTATAAATTATCAATCATTAAGAATTCCAATTAATAACATAAAATAAATTATATAAGAAATGATTCCATAAACGTACAAATGAATATTTGGCGAACTACAAGAAACTTTAACATGTATCTATGCGCAGACCCCTCTAAAATCAGCTCACAATCAGCAAGTAATTAAGTGCCGATCGTAGGTGACAAGCCGCTTCCGTCCGTTATCTCCCTCGCGTTATCGGATGCTAGCGTTCAAACCACAAAAGAATAATAAATTAGACACTTCTTGGAATCGTCGCTCCTCATCTCAAGCTCACCGCCTAACTTCGATATCCGGTCCAGATTATCTAAAACTCGTAAATTGATAGTTGACACCTAGAGCGTTCGCTCCTGCGGGTCACCGTATCGTGACCTCTTAGTACAATTTATTGTGACATATTCCAAGAAAACGTCTTTCTTAGAAATCCCCACCAAAAGGGAATTGCACACGACACTCAGATTTTTCTCGATTTGATGGGTATATAAACCCTTAATTCTTAACTTCATTGCGGCATACCATCATTATCATCTCACCGTAACTCTACGGCATCTCATTATCGAGATCCCACCGTAGCTCTACAGTACATCATTTCTGTAGCCTTACGATACTCTGTATAAAGTCACGCGTTTGCCGTCAACTGCGTCGACATACTCAAATTGTTAGTCGCGCATAGAATTATAAAGTAAAAGTTAAATAAAGAACTCTTGTGCTTCAAAACTCGAATACGTTGATTTTGCCAAACATCCCGCGACCGAGGTCCTAGAGAAGGGAAAAAAGCGAACGAGCGTATTACGATCCACTGCCTGAAGTTCACAGTCTATCACAAGGTAAGTACTTATAATTACCCAGACTATTTAACACGCCAATTTTAATTCTAAGTTACTCTAGACTGACAATTCTCTTTCAATCACTACCTTCTCCTAAAACAAATAAACGAAATCCACTGTTAAGCATTGCATGCAGCTAACAGTTTCCCGTTGTCAATCAGTATTTATCAAATCAGAATCCAACTACCTTTTCATAATTATTCAAGGTATCAATATCAGAATTTAGCAACATTAACGTAGAAACAATACTCCTGGTATCACTCGGACGTCGTCCAAACCCGCATTTTACCTCTAGCCGTTGGACGTACCTTTCGTAGGTCCAGACGACTCTTTACCATTTCCCCTACTTCCCGTCGTTGTCGAGGCATTCATCATACTTGCCCGACGACAAACCTCCCATCAACACCCTGCGTATCTCCATCGTCGACGAGGCATTCATCATACTTGCCCGAAGACAACTCCTCATTACCTTCTCTCACCTAATAAAAATCGATAACAGGAGAAAGATATCGCATAAGGATTCTTAACCAGAATTCCGGAATTAATTTCACTCTGGACGTGGTCCAATCCTCATTTTACCTATAGTTGCAACGCATACTTCTACCGTAAGCACACAAGCAACTCTCTGCCTTTTCCCCTACTTCCCGTCGTTGTCGAGGCATTCATCATACTTGCCCGACGACAAACCTCCCATCAACACCCTGCGTATCTCCATCGTCGACGAGGCATTCATCATACTTGCCCGAAGACATTCTCCGTACCCCCAGACCTTCCTTTTGAATTCATATTTAAACCCAAATGAATAGACGTATCGGATATTGATATCTCACTCCCTCTAGTTCCCCTTCATGTTATCTCACGATAATCCTTATCTAACTCATTATAAATATATTATTCTCATCATTGCCTCTACCAATTAATTCAAATGCTACCCAGATCTACTGAATTAGACGTCCAAGGATTAACAAACGATGATGCAAATTCAATTATAAATATAATCATCGGGCTACTAACTGACGTTTTAGAAGGAACTATTGATATCGATCAACTCATAGTCTGCTTAGATAATCTTCATATCCCTGGTGCTCAAATAAGCGTCGAATTCACAGACGATTAAATAAATATCAAATTCATTTTATTAATTAGCCCCTGAATTATTATTATCCAGATGAATAAACAACTTCAAGGCTTAATTTGCAATACAATTTACCAATTAATACTCAATTTGATCTATGAATATTTGAATGGTAAAATAACTTTCAATCAAGTCATAACTATTTTAAACGACATCGAAGATATCGCTAATAGATTCGATACTCCCAACTAGTAACTAATACCCCACTCCTGTGACCTACAACATTCCCTAGATCCGTAACTTCGGTCCTAGCTCTCGGCGTCCCAGAGGTATAGCCGGTGTAAGCAGGTTGCCTCACAAAAATAGAGAGCGCCCGTTTTCTCACTAGCCTAGGCATAGAGAGAGAAGGGAGATCACCCAGACGTGACAAGAGTATTGAATCGTGCCACGGGCAATTAGCAGGAAGTATGGATTATCTCGTGCGATCGCGGTTAATCAATTTACGACAGTCTGCAACCGCCGGGCTATGCCGCTTTGCCGCTTTTTCTCCGAATCGTTCGATCTCATTGAACATTCTGTTTATAAAGAGGTATGTATCATTTGACGTCATTTATTTGTACGAATTGCATCGCGTTCAAGCTTTTGTGCTTTGGGAAAACTATATTTTGGATGTGAGATATTTAATTAATACATAATTTATCGTTTTCAGATGATTGTGTCGCGCGCGAACCACGCGAAGTTTGTTGCATTACGTCACGATATACTACGTCACAGCGTACTATTTCACTACATATCAGTAGGGATACTATGAGAGTTCTAACCCATGGGGCTCCGAGGGGGCGCGGGGCGGGGGGATTCTCCGGGGCGAGGGGGTATGACGTCACGCGGGGCGGGGGGGATCTTGTAGGCGAGGGGGATGACGTCACGCGGGGCGGGGGCGCTTATCGCTGTGCGGGAGACGCTTATCGCGTATTGTTTTTCATAAACAAAACAGCATATTGTATTACTTTGAATTATCTAACATGTTTTATTATAAACAAAACACCGCAAAGTGAGCGCCGACATTCGGCCACCCTCGCGATACCTCCCTCACCTCTCCCCCATAAGGCGACGCGCTTTGGCGGTACTTCCACCCTCCCCCTCCCCTGCCCATATGTGACGTTTCTTCCTCATTGTTTAGGAAGAATTCTTTTGCGATAATTTTGCCGGCATTCGGCCGCCCTCGCGGTCCCTCCTCCATCTGAGGGGATCTTGGGAGGTCGCGCTTATCGCAATGAACACGTCGGGACGTGTTTTTTTCGCGGTAAAAGACCGTGTTGCATTACGCGCCGGTATTCGGCAGCCTTTGCAGAACCTTTTCCCTCCCCTAAGCGGAATTCTTTCTCATTGTTTAGGGAGCGCCGATGTCCGGCCGCTTGAATTTTTATAAACAAAAATGAGCGCCGATGTCCGGCCGTTCTGTGTCAAAAGCGATAACGCGATGAAGGGAGATCACCTTTCTGATATGTAATTAAACAATCCGTTAATCATGAAGAGGGGAAGAAATGATTAGACGAAATATAATAAGGACTGCTACCACTTCAAATCATAGTACGTAATTTGCAAGCGCACAGATACGTCGGTCGAAAAAAGAATAGCGGGTGCAAGTGCTCTATAGAACGTGATTTTAAAAAGTGTGGAAAAATGGAAAACATCGAGCAGACTGAACGCGACCTGTTGGAGCGGTCCCATCAAATCACCACCTTGGGCGAGTATTTTGAATGGGTGCTGCGCTGC